>NC_080168.1:11082036-11336567 GCF_950295315.1 Erinaceus europaeus
TCTCCCCTCTGTTTCACTCTGTCTCAATCCAATAATAAGTAAGTAAAAATATTAAGAAGAAAAAAGAAATAAAATAAATCTCTATCTTTCTCTTTGTACATACACACTACTTTCTCGCTTTTTTTTTTTCTTTTCTGGAGAACCCTGACTTTGCTAGAACCATAGCTCTAGATTTGTGGTAAAAAGATTTCTTTCTGTCAGAATCTTAGAAATATTAGTTCCTGAACAATTAAAATGGGTATGGTTTTCTATGAGGAGGAAACCCATAGCTACGTAACACTCCTTACACAAAGCTTGCTGGGAACTCCAGAGCTGATAGATAGGAGAAGATATAGTACCATCCACTGAAGGGATGGAGTTTTATGGTTGGGTGTAGAAGGACTTTGAAGATGTGTTTAATTGAAGAATAAGAAATCCAGCAGGTCAGGGGGAAGGAAAAGCTGGAAGCTAGATTGACTCAGAAGAAATGCCTTCTGGGGATGACTTCAGGGAAGCAGGTCTGGGCTGTGCTCACTACAATGGGGCCTGAAGCGCAGGGGCATGGGGAAGGGACCAAGCTTCACAGCAGGTGAGGACCTAGAGCTTGTGTGAGTATCAGGGTGCAGGAGCGGAGACTGCCTTGGGATCTAGGGACATTGAGCCTAGCCCCTTGCGTTTCACATCACCTCTTAGTAGAGGAGACAGGAACACAGGAACACAGTACAAGCTAGGTGTCAGTGCCTCCCAGTGGGCGAGCCTGAGCTGGCCCAGAGCAGATCTCAGCTGGGTGGAGCTGGTCCACATTCTGCATTTCCATTTGTGCAGGCACAGAAAGTACTTGACAGTGCATGTTTGTAGGATTAGCTTCAAAATCCAAATAATAATTAAGACTCATGTGACTTAGCTTTGGCCTTGACTAAACACACCTCACAGTTTCTCTGCATTACTTTACTAAGCGAGCTACTCAATCCATCTGCACAAGCTTCAGTAGTCTATAAGCACACTTAAAATGCTCTATTCTACTTTCTTTCACAGATTTTTTAAAAGAAAAATCACCTTGTGTCTCCCAGTATCACCAGTCAAGATCTCATTCAAATATTTGTTTGTACAGCTATATGCAAACTACCTACTGATGCGAGTCACTGTGTTGGTTCTGGAGAGTGAGTTGTAGGAAATTACCAACATGGTCCCATGTTTAAAGAGTTAATATTTAGGGAGCTGGGCAATGGTGCACTTAAACCCAGATTTGAGTTCCTACTCTCCACTTGCAAGGGGGAAGCTTCACCAGTGGTGAAGCAGGTCTGCAAGTATTGATCTATCTATCTCCCTCTCCCCTCTCAATCTTTCTCTCTCCTATCCAATAAAAGAGAGAGGAGGAAAAAATGGCTGCCTGGAGAAGTGGATTCATAGTGTGAGGACCAAGCCCCAGAGATAATCCTGGAAACTAATAAATAAGTAAATAAGATAAATGTTGACCATTTCCCCCTCCCCAACCTCCTTATTACAATGTGTTTGTAAAAACATTATGCTTTAATCTTTGGGGAACATAGGTGTCAGCTGCCTGGGAGCCTCATTAACTCAACTGCAATGAGTACAAAACTTAAAAAAACAACAACAAAAAAGCCCACAATCTCCAACAAGGAGGCTGTATAATCAGCTAGCATCCCGCTTGATTAAAGCAGAGATGGAGAGAGAGAGAGAGAGTTAAGTCAAGCCTATGCCTTGCCCAAGCACACATTTCAGCCCTAGGACTGACGGGGATGCCACAGCACCAAGGAAAGATCCAGAATGCTCCAGTGCTGTAGTCTCTGTCTCTGGCTATCTGAATGGGAGTGAAAAAAATACACAAGCACTAGGGCCTGGCTACAGACATGGACACACATACACACACACACACACACACACACACACACACCTGAGGACCACACTGTACTCAGAACATACTCTGCAGAATTGCAGAGACTTTCTCCTTCAGGTCTTTTAAAACAAAAATAATCTTATTTCTCTTTTCTTTTCTTCTTGTCGTTTTATCTTGCTTAGTGTTTGAGTTTTTAATGTTTAGTTTTTTATTTATATATTTTTATTGCCATCAGGGTTATTGCTGGGGAACAGAGGTTAACCTGTGCTCCCCACCCCAGTGGCCATTTTTTTTTCACTCATTTTATTTGATTGGACACAGTGAAATCGGGGGGGGGGGGGATAGACAATGAGAAGAAAGAGGGACACCCCCCAAAGTATTTCAATGAGATATCAAGAATCAATATCAAGCAACTTGAAAACTGTAACTTCTTTCCTTATATTTCACACATCAAGTTAACACATTCAAAATTATAGCACACTATCACTGGAGTTAGACATTTCCCTCTGCTTGTCTTTATGTAACCGATTAGGTAAGACGTTACATAAACAGATCGCGTCACAATAAGTATTGGAGACAGCTGGAATTCGAGAAGCTAATTTCTAACCTGGCAGGTTGAACTTCAAAAGAACTTCATGGAACTCAAGACCTGTCTGTCCTGTGGGGACCTAAGGCTAGTGACAGTGTATTTAATCTGGGCAGGCAGTCTGTGTATTTTCATGATACATGGCTACACCTTGCCAGAAAGATGGGCTTCATCATCACTGCTTTCTTGCATAAATCATTCTAATACTTAAAATTATCAGTAGTTTTGTCACCTCCTTCTATCATGTTTTATATAATAGCCACCACCTCCAAAGTGTCTTTTTTTCTCCTTGAAGTTGGAGGATACAAGACTATTTCCATCACAGACGCTTTCTCTGGTGCATGTTCCAGATCTGTTGACTCACTTGTGTTCAGCACCCTCCACATTGCCATCCAATCCCAGTCCTCTTCCTGTTAGAATTCTCCAGATTCCACACACCTTTTGTATGTGAGAGGAAAACTATCTGAGGGAGGAAGCTTTATCCATCCAAATATCTTCTTACCCTTGAAGTCAGGTTTAACACACACACACACACACACACACAAACACACACACACACACACACACACACACACAATGGGTATAAGAATCAACTGTGGGACTTGTTACAGTTCTTGGCTCAACTGGCCAACTGGCAGCTGGGGTCAGGGTAGGGGGGATACTTATTCAAACTCTGCCTTTCTGTCTACTGTGATGTGTTCTCAGGGATATTATTTTGTATTTGAAAAACCCAACTGGGGGGCAGGGTGACAGGTGATATCACAGCAGGTTAAGTGCACATGGCATGAAGCACAGGACTGGAGAAACAATCCTGGTTCGAGACCCTGGCTCCCCACCTGCCGGGAGGGGGTCGGTTCACAAGCGGTGAAGCAGGCTTGCAGGTGTCTTTCTCTTCTCTCTGCCTTCCCCTCCTCTCTTGATTTCTCTCTGTCGTATGCAACAACAACAACAAAAATGGAAAAAAAAAAATGGCCTCCAGGAGCAGTGCAGGCACTGAACCCCATCGATAACCCTGGAGGCAAAAAAATGTGACTGCTTTCATTCCCATAAGGTTCAAACTCCCCAGACTCCACCTGCAGAAGAGAAGCTTCCCAAGTGGTGAAGCAGGTCTGTATGTGTCTATATTTCTCTCTCCCTCTCTTTCTACCCCTGTTCTTCTCAATTTCTCTCTGTCTCTGGCAACAAGAAGAAGAAAAGAGTAATAAAAAGGAAAAAAATCGCTACAGGGAGTAATGAGTATACTCCAAGCCCCAGAGATAATCCTGGTGTTAATAAAAACAAAAAACTTGGGGCCAAGTGGTAGTGCAGTGGGTTAAATGCACATGGCGCAAGCACTGGCTCAAGGATTCCGGTTCGAGCCCCGGCTCCCCACCTGCAGGGGGGTCACTTCACAAGCAGTGAAGCAGGTCTGCAGGTGTCTATCTTCCTCTCCCCTTCTCTGTCTTCCCCTCTTCTCTCAATTTCTCTCTGTTTTATCCAGCAATAACAACAACAACAACAACAATAATAATAGCAACAACAATGACAAACACCAAGAGCAACAAATGTGAAAAAAAAAGGCTCCAGGAGCAGTGGATTCATAGTGCAGACATCAAGCCCCAGCAACCTGGAAACAAAATAAATAAATAAATAAAATAAAAACAAAAAACAAGGACAGAAAACTCTGGCCTTTCTTCAGAACTATGTCATCCTTTATCTCCACCTACGCCTCCTACCAACAGTGCAAATACAGCTCATTCAGTGCTGAACACACTGCCCTGAACCTCAGAATCAATGAAAGAAAAGTGAATCTGGAAAATACCATAGAAGCCAGACACTGTTTCTGAAAGAGAAGAGGAGAAAAAGAAAAAGAAAAAAGCTAAGTAGTAATAGGTGTAGGCCTATACCATCTAGAACTTTCTGGAAGCAATTCAGGTTTAATGAGTTTGCTCACACCTACACCATCAAGAGGGACAGGTGTGACTTAGGAAGAGAAGGCAGGATTATTGAAAAATATGGGCAAAAGAAATATACATAGGTAGATAGATAGATAGATAGACAGACAGACAGATAGGGAGAGAGAGTTATAGATAGATATAGATTCAGCCCATATTGGTGACCTTGGGAGAACTACAGCAGTTTTCAGTGGAGGGGATGGGACACAGGACTCTGGTGGTGGAAACCATAAGGAATTATACCTCTATTATCTTACAATTTTATAAATCGATATTGAATCACTAGAAAAAAGTTAAAAAGAAAAGAAAGTGACATAACTAGTAAAAAATGTTCAATAAAATAGTCAAGAATAAGCAAAATAAGGCAAATTACACAATGATAAAACAATTAGCAAGACAGTAAATATCAGTACAACTTTGTGAATAACTAAATTAAATATGAACAACTAAATTTTTCTATTTGAGTTATATATCAACATATGTATAAAAACACTTCACTTAAATATATACATCTAGAATTTCACTTAAACAATTTCATAGGTTAAAAAAAAGGAATGGAAATACATATATATGTAGATATACATATGTACAAGCATATATATGTATAATGTAATGGAAACATGCAACTAAAATTAGAGTAATGACATTAACATTGGAGAAAAAAAGATTATAGAATAAAGAATATTAACACATGAACAAGAATAGTTGTATAATACTAAACAGAAGCAATGTTCATAAAACTTTCAACACTGTGGGGAGTCGGGCTGTAGCGCAGCGGGTTAAGCGCAGGTGGCGCAAAGCACAAGGACCGGCATAAGGATCCCGGTTCGAACCCTGGCTCCCCACCTGCAGGGGAGTCGCTTCACAGGCGGTGAAGCAGGTCTGCAGGTGTCTGTCTTTCTCTCCTCCTCTCTGTCTTCCCCTCCCTCTCTCCATTTCTCTCTGTCCTATCCAACAACGACAACAACAATAATAACTACAACAATGAAGCAACAAGGGCAACAAAAAGGGAATAAATAAATTAAATAAATATTAAAAAAAAAACTTTCAACACTGTATATACCTATGTAAAAAGAATTACACTAAAGGGAGTTGGGTGGTAGCACAGCGGGTTAAGCGCATGTGGCACAAAGTTCAAGGACCAACGTAAAGATCCTGGATCAAGGCCCCAGCTCTCCACCTGCAGGGGAGTCGCTTCACAGGCAGTGAAGCAGGTCTGTAGGTGTCTGTCTTTCTCTCCCCCTCTCTGTCTTCCCCTCCTCTCTCCATTTCTCTCTGTCCTATCTAACAACGACAACATCAAGAACAACAACAATAATAACTACAACAATAAAAAAAACAAGGGCAACAAAAGGGAATAAATAAATATATTTTTTAAAGTGGTCCAGGAGGTGGAGCTTGAAGGACTCATGTTAACTGAGATAAACCAAAAAGAGAAGGAAGAATATGGGGTGATCTCATTTATGGGCAGAACTTGAAAAACAAGAATGGAAAAGGGAAACATAAAATAAAAACTTGGACTGGTTTGGTGGACTGCACCAAGGCAAAGGATTGTGGGGAAGGAAAGTGGGATGAGGTGGGGTGGGGGAGTTCAGGTCCTGGTATGGGATGATGGCATTTTGAAAGAGGGTATTTTGTAGTCAAATATTTTGGTGAGATGAGAAATTGTACCCATGTGCCAACGACTGTACACTAAGCCATTCACCTTCCAATAAAAAATTAAGAAATAAATAAACCAAGTAGCTGTTGTGTAATGTAACTGGCTGGAGATGGTGTCAGCCTGATGATGGAAGTGGCCAGAAATCCGGCCTTCTTTGCCCCTGTGAGAGGTGACTGCATGCTGGGAGAGGGAGGTGCTGGGGAGCCATTGGCGAGGTTTTTCAAGATTCAGGATGGAGAGATGGTGTGGAGGACGGCTCTTTTCTGAGACTTGGCCACACATGAATTTTAACCTGTGAGGTACCTTTCTCATGATCTAAACCACTCTCACCCCAGATTTCCCAGTGCTTTCTGTGGGACAGGGGGATACAAACTAAGGCTTCCCAGGACACTTTAGATGGGGGCTTAACTTCTGGTAACTGACTCATGTACATTCTCAACCCCAGCTGATAATTGCTTATTTTGCAGTACCTAGATATTTTCCTTATATTTTGTTTACAACAAGTAGCAATATAATCAGTAAGCACAGTTTTTGAATCAGGTTAATCTAATTGACTTTTCTAGAAAACTCCATCCAATAGTAGAGAAATACACATTCTTTCTAACTGCCTAGGGGAAATTTAACAATGTAAGACATACGTTGCATGATTTAAGAACTCTAAGCAGGTTTTGAAGGAATGAACTCACAAAAATATATATATATATTCTCTGACCACAAAGGATTTAAGTTGGAAGTCAGCAACAAAAAGATTTCCGGAAAGCAAATTCTAAAACATATGGAAGTTATACAGTTGCCAAGGCCAGAGAAGAAATTATCACATAAACTTAGAAATGTTTTGAATATAATAAAAATGCAAACAAATCATGTTAAATATTATGGGTTATAGTTAAAGAGCTACTTAGAATAAAATGCACTAGTCTAAGTGCTTACACTGAAAAGGAACTCTCTGCAAAGGAAAAATCTAAAACTGACATTGTAACATGTACTGAGAGAAGATGAAAACTAGAAGAACAAATCACAAGCAAACCAGAGAAAGTAGCAATAAAGATTAGCATAGAAGTCAGTGAAAAAAAAATGAGTACATGATAAGGAAATTCCATTTAATAAACAAAAAAATCAAGATAATAAAATGTAGGGGCCTGAACAGCGGCACACCAGGTTGAATGCAAACCTTACCATGCTCAAGACCCAGGATTGAGGCTCCACTCCCCACCTGCAGAGGGTACACTTGATGAGCCATGAAGCAGGTGTACAGGTGTTTCTTTCTCTCTCTTTCTATTTCTCTCTCCCCTCTCAAGTTCTCTCTTTCCTATTAAATGGAATAGAAAGAAGTAAAAAAAGGAAGAAATGGCTGCCAGGAACAGTGGGTATGTAGTGTTAGCACCGAGCCCCAATGATAACGCTGGTGACAATAAAAAAAAAAAAAATTAAGATAGTAAAATTTGTAAACTTCTATGTAAAACAGTGGATGTTTTTTATCCTTAGTATGTGTTATAACCACTGGGCATATTTGTTAAAACACAGATGTTGAACTCTGTCCCCAAAGTTCCAAACTCAGTAGGTGTGGAGTGGGGTCCAAAAATCCTTACTTCTAGGCTATTCAGATGATTAGACCACTTCTGAAAGTGATATTTTAAGAAGCAAAGAGGTAGATCAATTCAGAAAATTGGATAAAATAGGAGAGTCAGGCAGTGGCCCACTGGGTTAAGCACACATACTACAAAGAGTAAGGACCTGCACAAGGATCCCAGTTCGATCCCCTGACTCCCCATCTTTAGGGGGTTGCTTCACAAGCGGTGAAGCAGGTCTATAGGTGTCTGTCTCCCTCTTGCTCTCTCTCTGTCTACCCTCCTCTCTCAATTTCTCTCTTTTCTATCAAAAGAAAAGGCCTCCAGAAGTGGATTTGGAGTTCTGGCACCTAGTCCCAGCAACCAGAGACAAAAAAAAAAGAAAAGAAAAGAAATAAAAAGAAGAAGAAGAAAGAAAGAGGGAAGGAAGGAAGGAAGGAAGGAAAGAAGGAAGGAAGGAAGGAAGGAAGGAAGAAAGGAAGGAAGAAAAGAGTGGGGTAAAATATAAATTGCTCATACCAGGACTTAAAAAGGAAAGTTCACTTTGAATTCTTTTTTTTAAAAAAAAATCTTTATTTATTTGCTGGAGAGAGACAGTCAGAAATTGAGAGGGAGAGGAGTCATAGAGAGGGAGAGACAGAGAGACCCCTGCAGCCCTGCTTTACCACTTGTGGAGCTTTCCCCCTGCAGGTGGAGACAGGGGGCTCAAACCTGGGTCCTTGCACACTGTACCATGTACACTCAACCAGTTGTGCCACTACCTGGCCCCCACTTTGAATTCTTTTAAGTATGAAAAAGATAATAAGATCATCATAAACACATGAACAAGTTTCTGCCAGAAACTGATCATTTAGGGGTGGGGGAGATAGCATAATGTTTATGCAAACAGACTCTCATGCCTGAGGCTCCTAAGTCCTAGGTTCAATCCCCCACACCACCACAAGCCAGAGCTGAGCAGTGCTTTGGTATTTCTCTCCGTGACTGTCTCTGTCTCTGTCTCTCTCTGCCTCTATCTCAGAAATAAAATAAGTTAAATATTTTTAAAAAGAAATTTATCATTTAGATACCATTGTGAGATGATTATGTGCACTGCAAATTCTGACAGCTCTTCAAAAAAGCTATTCAAACTAGGAAACAAGTTAGCAGCGATGTAGCAAAAGGTCTATAGAAAAACCCTTTGTCTTTCTATATGACCACAACAAATAGCTGGGAAATGAAATTTCGAATACACAGGTGTCAGGGCCAGAGATAGCTCAGCTTGTAGAGAGCACAGTATGACATGAGTGAGGACCTGGGACTGGGCCTCCACCAAACGGGGCACAGGCCATGGGAGGCTTCACAAGCAGTAGAACAATGCTACGGTGTCTCTCTGACTCCCTATCTTTTCTCCTTTTCTATTTTTATTTTTTTTTAAAAAAGTTCATTGAGGGGTCAGGCAGTGGTATACCTGGTTAGCTTGTACATAGTACAAAGTGTCAGGACCCACACAAGGATCTGGGCTCCAGACCCTGGCTTCCCAGCTGCATGAGGTAGGGGGGAGTGTCTTCACAAGAGGTGAAACAACTCTGCAGGTGTCTATCATCCTCTCCCTCTTTCCCTCCTCTCTGAGTTTCACTCTGTGCTATCCTATTTAAAAAAGGCCCCCAGGAGCAGTGGATTCACAGTGCAGGGACCTACCCACAGCAATAACCCTGAAGGCAAAAAAAAAAAAAAAAATTCACTGGGCGTGGTGAAAAATGTATAGGGTCATTGAAACTTTAAACTTGAAACTATCTATTATAGACAAAACAAAGTCCAGAAGACAACTCACACATGCTTTACCAAGCTTGAGGTCTAGGGGTGAAACAGTGGCCACCAGGTTAAGTGCAAAGATCGGGGTTTCAGCCCCAGCTCCCACCTTTAAGGGGTCCACTTCACGAGCAGTGAAGAAGGTCTGCAGGTACCTATGTTTCTCTCCCTCTCTATTTTCCTGTCCTCTCTCAGTTTTTCACTGTCCTTTCTAATAAAAATTAGAAAGAAAAAAAGAGGGGAAGGTGGTCACCAGGAGCAGTAGATTCATAGAGTTGGCACGGAGCAATAACATGGTGGTAATAGTAAAATAAAATACTAATAAAATAAAATACCACCAGCAATAACCCTGGTGGTAATAATAAAATAAAATACTAATAAAATAAAATACCACCAGCAATAACCCTGGTGGTAATAATAAAATAAAATACTAATAAAATAAAATGCCACCAGCAATAACCCTGGTGGTAATAGTAAAATAAAATACTAATAAAATAAAATGCCACCAGCAATAACCCTGGTCGTAATAATAAAATAATAATAAAATAAAATATCACCAGCAATAATCCTGGTGGTAATAATAAAATAAAATACTAATAAAATAAAATACCACCAGCAATAACCCTGGTGGTAATAATAAAATAAAATACTATAACAACAAAATTATAAAATATCTAGGAATAAACCTAATAAGAGAAATAAAATACTTGTATACTGAAAACTATGAGTCCCTATGCAAGAAAATAGAAAAAGACACAAAGAAGTGGAAAGATGTTCCATGTTCATGGGTTGGAACAATTAACATCATCAAAATGAATATACTACCCTGAGCCATCTACAAATTTAACGCAATCCTCTTCAAGATCCCAACCAATATTTTTAGAGAATACAAAAAAAAAAGCTACAAATATTTATGTGGAACAAGAAAAGACCAAGAATTGCCAAAACAATCTTGAGAAGAAAGAATAGAACTGGAGGCATCACACTCCCAGATCTCAAATTGTATTATAGGGTTATTGTCATCAAACTGCTTGGTACTGGAACATGAATAGATGCAGGAACATGAATAGATGCACTGACCAGTGGAATAGAACTGAGAGCCCAGAAGTAAGCCCCACACTTACGGACATCTAATCTCTGACAAGGGTGCCCAGACTATTGAATGGGAAACGCAGAGTCTCTTCAACATATGGAAAAATTGGGTCGAAATATGTAGAAGAATGAAACTGAACCACTGTATTTCACCAAATACAAAGGTAAATTCCAAATGGATCAAAGACTTGAATGTTAGACCAGAAACTATCAGATACTTAGAGGAAAATATTGGCAGAACTCTTTTCTGCATAAATTTTAAAAACATCTTCAGTGAAATGAATCCAATTACAAAGAAGACTAAGGCAAGCATAAACCTATGGGACGCCATCAAATTAAAAAGTTTCTACTTAGGGCCAGGTGGTGGCGCACCTGGTTAAGCACACACTTTATAGTGCACAGAGACTTGGGTCAAGACCCTGGTCCCCACCTGCAGGGGGAAAGCTTCATGAGAGGTGAAGCAGGGCTGCAGGTGCCTTTCTGTCTCTCTCCTTCTCTATCACCATCTTCCCTCTTGATTTCTGACTGTCTCTATCTAATAAATAAAGATAATTTTAAAAATAAATAACTAAATAAAAAGCTTCTCCACGGCAAAAGAAACCACCACCCAAACAAAGAGACCCCCTACAGAGTGGGAGAAGACCTTTACTTGCCATACATCAGACAAGAGTTTAATAACCAAAATATATAAAGAGCTCACCAAACTCAGCAACAAGAAAACAAATGACCCCACCCAAAAATGGAGAAAGGATATGAACAGAATATTCACCACATAAGAGATCCAAAAGGCCAACAAACATATGGAAAAAATGCCCCAAGTAATCAATGGTCAGAGAAATGCAAATAAAGACAATGAGATACCACTTCACTTATGTGAGAATGTCATACATCAGAAAAGGTAGCAGCAGCAAATGCTGGAGAGGTTGTGGGGACAAAGGAACCCTCCTGCACTGCTGGTAGGAATGTCAGTTGGTCCAACCCCTGTAGAGAACTTTCTGGAGAACTCTCAGAAGGCTAGAAGTGGACCTACCCATTAACTATAAACCCCATAGATTTTTTTCTGGGGCCCATATTCAGCACAGGAGCCTATGTAACCTCTGCATCCCTGTGGATCTGAGCTCGCATTCTGTGGTCACAGCTAGGAACATACCAGGCTGCACTAATTTCAGGGCCTATCTTACTCAGGTAGTAGGTAGAGTGTGTTGTCCAACCTCCCTTTGAGAATGGAACACATTCCCTACCATTGTTGATCCACATTGAGGGCAAGGTCCTATAGGGACTCACAAAGGGGGTTTTCTAGTTCTTTATCCAACTATGACACACACTCCCCCAGACAATAACCTGGGCACACCAGCATTTTAGCTGTCAGGTTCAGGCAAAAAACTAGTAAATTCATGGGCCCCTTGGAATATACCTGAAATAGACCTACTAGCTTTTTTTAAAACAGAGACCCCAAATCTTCATCTGCAGTATTCTTGCCTTTAGGTTTATAATTAGTCAACAATTTGTTCTGCTTGATATCTTAGCTCTTCTTCAGCCACCAGGTTCTGGATGATACCAAGATGCCAACCTGACTTCCCTGGGCAGACGACACCACCATGTGTCCTGGAGCCCTGCCTCCCCAGAGCTCTGCTGCCCCACTAGGGAAAGAGAGAGACAGACTGGATCAATCTGCTAAAGCCCATGTTCAGCAGGGAAGCAGTACAAAAGCCAGACCTTCCATCTTCTGCACCCCATAATGATCCTGGGTTCATGTTCCCAGAGGGATAAAGAATAGGGAAGCTTACAAAGGAGGGAATTGGACACGGAGTTCTGGGGATGGAAACTGTGTGAAAATGTACCCCTTTTATCCTATAGTCTTATCAATATTTCCACTTTATTAATAATTTTTTTTAAGTGTACCTACCCTATGACCCTGCAATTCCTCTCCTGGGGATATGTCCTGAGGAACCAAACATACCCATCCAAAAAGATTTGCGTATACCCACGTTCATAGCAGCACAATTTGTAATGGCCAAAATCCAGAAGCAACCCAGGTGTCCAACAGCATATGAGTGGCTGAGCAAGTTGTGTTCTGTATACACAATGGAATACTACTCAGCTATTAAAAATGGTGATTTTACCTTCTTCACCCCATCTTGGATGGAGCTTGAAGGAATCATGTTAAGTTAGATAAGTCAGAAATAGAAGGATGAATATGGGATGATCTCATAGGCAGAAGTTGAAAAACAAGATCAGAAGAGAAAACACTAAGCGGAACTTGGCTGGTGTACTGCACCAAGTAAAAGACTCTGGAGTGAGGGTTCAGATCCTGGGACATGATGGCAGAGGAGGGCCTAGAGGGAGCTGTATTGTTATGTGGAAAACTGAGAAATGTGATGCACGTACAAACTATTGTATTTACTGTTGACTATAAAACGTTAATCCCCCAATAAAAATTTTAAAAAGGAAATTTTTGTATGAAGGGCTCATCATTACCTGGTGTGTTCCATGGCCGGAGTAGCTGATGGCCAGGGTCACATCTCATCTTGATTCTGACTGTGAGCTCCTATTCTTAAGTGTCTCTTTTCCTCTCATTGGGTTTTGAACATAACGTCAGTTCCTGGACTCTAGTTTTGTAGACCTGGGCTGAGTTCTGTATCTGTGTCAGAGGGGAGGAAAACTGTAGAAAGTAAGACACTCACTCATTCTCCTTAAGAAACCAGGACAGAAAAGGAAAGCACAAATGTGTGAAATGTGCAGTGGATGTGGTGTATTGTGCCAAAGCAAAGGACTCGGAGGAAGAAAAAGAAAGGGAAGAGGTGGAGGGTTGGCGGAAGTCCTCGCGCATGATGGTGGAAAAGGACCCAGTTGGGTAGTGAGAATGTTCTGCACACACCTCTCACATGAAGATAAGAAACTGTACCCCTGGTGGGGGGAGCCAGCAGTAGAGCACCTGGTTAAGTGCACACAGTACTAAGCAAAGGACCTGTACAAGTTTCCAGGTTTGAGCCCCTGGCTCCCCACATGCAAGGGGGATGTTTCACAAGCAGCAAAGTAGGTCTCCAGGTGTCTTTCTCTCTCCCTTTCTATATCCCCCTCCCCTCTCAATTTCTCTCTGTCCCATCCAATAAAACGGAAAAAATGGCTACCAGGAGCAGTGGATGTGTAGTACAGGCACTGAGCCCCAGTGATAACTCTGGAGGCAAAAATGGGGGGAGGGAAAGAAGGAAGGAAGGAAGGAAGGAAGGAAGGAAGGAAGGAAGGAAGGAAGGAAGGAAGGGAGGGAGGAAAGAATTAAGGGAGGGAGGGAGGGCGGAAGGAAGGAACTGTACCCTTGTGTTATCAGCTGTAATGTATACCATTAACCCCATAATAAAGTAGTTTGACCAAAAATTACAAATAAAATAAATTGAAGCACCAATCAATTTTTGAGTAAGGTGTCAGTGTCAGAGGGGACCTTTGAGCCTGTGAGACTCTAGAAACACACAGAAATCATGGAGAGGGCATTGACTGTCTCCTCATCACTAGCAGAAGCTGGGGCTGGGCTCAAATGTATTTTCATTAGAAAGGACAGTTGACATATAGGCGGTATCTTCCTTGGCCCCATTAGCTAGGAAGTCACTCTTTGTTTCTCCCAGGCCCTACACTTTGCATAGAAGTCTCTGGTTGCATTTA
The DNA here is from genome assembly GCF_950295315.1 of Erinaceus europaeus. NCBI lineage: Eukaryota > Metazoa > Chordata > Mammalia > Eulipotyphla > Erinaceidae > Erinaceus > Erinaceus europaeus. The sequence goes on from NC_080168.1 coordinate 11,096,159, forward strand.
CTGCACTGAGTTACTCAGTATGTCAGAGGCAGCCCCTAAAGTAGTTGTTGAACTTGAGTTCTAATTAATCTTTATGTTCCCAGCACCTTGCAGAGAACTTGGCATGAATAGCTCATTCAAGCAATGCTTGTTGAAATAACCTTTGAGCTCTTAGTGCAACAGACACTGTCCATCCATGGCCATGCCGTGGTCTGGTCTAACTCTATCAATACCCTCACCAGGTTTCCTCCCTACTTCCTCTTCCTGGCTTCCCTTTTCTTGCTTTTGTCACTTACAGATGGTGCCGTGGTTTCACTTCCTGCTTGCATTCTGAGCACAAGACCAAAGGCCAGAAGGGGAACCCTTTCACTTCAGCATTTGCCATCTTTCTTTGGGTGAAGGGGACTGACGCTGGCACTGCACAACTGCTCTGTGTGCACTTGGCAAATTCTCCCCCTAGAGCCTCTGAAAACTACAGCCCATTAAATAAAGCAGTAGGGAAGAGGAAGAACAGATGATCTGAGTTAGAAGAGTCCTGTGGGAACTGTGGCCCTGCCTCTCATCTGTGGTGGCATTTGGGAAACATCCTCTTTGTCCTACCTCCTGAGGAGCTCTTGCTCCACCAGGAAGGCACCTGGAGTCTCTACCAGGCTCTCCCTTAGGGTCTGGGGCTAGTCTAAAAGCTGCACATGCCAGAGAAGAAGGCTTGAGCCAGGCAAAGTATGACTGGATTAAGCCGAGTATCTGAGTATTGAGGACAAAGTTGTTGGAGATGCCCTGATTTCATGATGTCTGTTACTTGCTAATGTATTGCTGCACTGTTGCTTTTCCTACCATTCTAGCTCTTCTGTTTAATTATGAAGAACTATCATGTCTGGCTACTACAGTAGCTCATGGTCTCCACTGTTGAGTTCCTACTGTCTGATAAAAGGGTGTCTGAGTCAGTTCACTCATTCCAAAGTTCACACCAGAAACCTTGGAGCCCAGGTCAAAGTCACAACTCCCACAGTTAGGTCCAAGGGAAGTGTGGTCCCACTTCCCTCCAGAGAACTTCCCTCCTATCTTCCTCAGCTGCATGGTCCCAAAACTGTTGGGGCCCTTCTTCCTGCGTCCTTTGTGAGGATGGTCTGTGTACAAGGTCTTCTCACAGCACCTGGAAGCATTTTGTTTTTATGATCCTTGAAGTTGAAAATCAAAACACCTAGCCCATCTGGCCACCATCTACTGTCCAGTACATCTTATGTGTCTGCTCCTGGGCATTGCCTCACCCAACACAAGATTGATGGACTACATTAGCAGAATTCAGCTGTCCCCTATGCTTATACCAACACTGTCTCTGCTTACATCTTAATTATAAGCTTAGCCCTGTAATAACTGGGGTTCCACATGTGCTTTGCTCTCTTACTACTCCCTACTGTTTGAACATGCAAGTTCATGCCAAGACGTTATGCCTGGATATAGGATGTCATCTCAAAGGAGTAATAAAATAAACCCATCACTTGGCAGTCGGGCGGTAGCGCAGCACAAAGTGCAAGGGTTGGCTGGCTTAAGGATCCCGGTTCGAGCCCCCGGCTCCCCACCTGCAGGGGAGTCACTTCACAGGAGGTGAAGCAGGCCTGCAGGTATCTATCTTTCTCTCCTTCGCTCTGTCTTTCCCTCTTCTCTCCATTTCTCTCTGTCCTATCCAACAATGATGACATCAATAGTAACTACAATAATAACTACAACAAAAATAAAAAACAAGGGTAACAAAAGGGAAAATAAATAAATATTAAATATATTTTAAAAAATAAAATAAAAAATAAACTCCTTGCTTATCCAACTTAAGGATCCACTGGCGATTAGTTTGCTACTATTTTTAAATGAGCCAGACTCATTTTAAGAAATAAATGGAAAATGGTTCCCATGTTGTCGCAGGCACAGGGCCAAGTATTTCAGACATTTCTGAATGTCATTAGACAATTATCATATTTACTGGCAACAGCACACACTAACCTCATTAACCTCATGTGCAAGGAGTGGAGCCCTTCAGAACATAATCACAGTAAGTTCAAGTGTTGCTATGCCAAACATGAAGCAGAACTTTACAACCTGCATCCCTATATGGAGTTAAGACAACTCCACATTCTGTGTGACATAGCCCCCCACACACACACACAAATTCTGATGACCTCCGTCTTCCCTCTGAGTAATGAAGGGTCTCAGTTGATTCCATTAAATCCAGCCCTTCTGCACTCAGTTTGGATGTTCATGAAAGAACAGTGGCCAGCTCTTCAAAGGAATACACGCTTTCAGTGCCTGGAGGTGGCACACCCAAATGAGCGCACATGTTACCATGTGCAAGGCCCCAGGTTCAAGCGCCCAATCCCTACCTGCAGGGGAAAGCTTCATGAGTGGTAAAGCAGTGCTACAGGTGTCTCTCTTTCTATCTTCCTCTTCCCTCTCAATTTCTCTCTCTCTCTCTCTCTCTCTCTCCAATAAATAAATATGATAGTGATGATGGGAGTCAGGGTGTAGCGCTGCTTGTTAAGCACAGGTGGTGCAAAGTGCAAGGACCGGCGTAAGGATCCCGGTTCGAGCCCTGGCTCCCCACCTGCAGGGGAGTCGCTTCACAGGCAGTGAAGCAGGTCTGCAGGTGTCTTATATTTCTCTCCCCCTCTCTGTCTTCCCCTCCTCTCTCCATTTCTCTCTGTCCTATCCAACAATGACGACAACAATAATAATAACTAATAATAACTAATAACTAATAATAACAACAATAAAACAATAAGGGCAACAAAAGGGAATAAATAAATATATATAAAAAAAGATGATAGTGATGATGATGGTGGAGTCCATGCTTTAATGGCACATAGGGGAAACCAGCAAATGGCATTGACTCTGCCCCTCATGTTCATAGCTGCATTATTCACAAGAGCCAAAATACTCAATCAGCCTAACTGTCCATTGACAGGTGGCTGGATACAGATGTTATGGGACATATACTCAATGGAGTGCCATTCAGCAATGTAAAAAGATGGTGTGTGTCCTTTGGGACAAAATGAATGAAACTGGAAATGATTATACTTGGTGGGTAAGGAAGGAAGGAAGGAAGTGAAGGACAATCCTGGATGGTTTCACTCATATCTGAACTACAGAGAACTGAAATGCACAAACTTGGGGGGAAAAATGTAGTCAACCCATATCTAAGACTTTGGGAGAATGATGGCAGACATCACTGGGAAGGAGGGGGGAACACAGATTTTTGATGGTGGGAGTGGCATATAACTATACCCCTGTCATTGTAAATCACTAATAAAAGAAAAAAGGTAAAAAATAAATGACACTGACTCAGGATGACTTCTGCAATAGCAGGAAGATGGACAGATGTAGCTCAGGAACCAGACGGATGAAAAAGAGACCACAGAGAAGGCAAACCCTGGGTGTGAGAGGGTGAGTAGAAGTCTGTCCATGCAGGTACACTGGAGAAAAAGTATTGCCACATGAGAGTGCATGGCTTTGCTACTTCTGCTTTCCTCCTCTGAGAAGACCAGAGTAGTAAGAGGTGGAACATTAAAGCCAGAACAGCAGAGGGGCTTCACTTGGAAAAAGGAAGGCACAACTAGTTGTTGGGAACAGCTTATGGGGGCGGTCAGATGAATAATAATAGTAACGGTAATATCATCATCAACTGCAACACAACCTTTATACGTATGATGAGCCAGGCAGGCGTAGTTCTAGATCTTTAGCATGTTTTACCTTATCCAACACTTTTCTCTGTTTTTATAGACACAAGAAAAAAAGACCAACTTGACTCACCTATGAATACTTAGCTATTCATGGAAGGTGGAAATGGCTCACCAATTCGGAAATTGTAATACTACAAGGTCAGAGTGAAACTGGATCTTGGTGGGGTGTATTGCACCAAAGCAAAGGACTCCTAGGTAAGCAGGGCAGGGAGGGGGTGGAGAGGGCCTTGGGATCCTGGTGCATGGTGGTGGGAAAGAGTCTAAGTAGGGGTGGGGGGATGGGAAGAGACTGTTCTGCAGACGCCTATGGCTGAGAGATGAGAAGTTATACCCATGCGTCAACAACTTGGCTGTAAATCATTAACTCCAATAATAAAATGACAAAAAAAGAGAAAGAAAAGATAAAACAAACAGCAGTAAGGTATTATCTCCCTCCTCCTAACTATAAGTACCTTCAGGTGAAGCACAGATAACTATTAAGCACAGACGCTTCATCTGGACTTTCTGAGGCAAGCCTGTGCAGACCAAAACCAAGTGCATCTGCTTATTCCTGAATCACACGCTTCTTGCATGCTGCTGCCCATTCACAGACAAGGTGCTGGCTCACCATGGAGAGCCAACCGAGCGCTTACTCTCTGCTGTTTCCCCTATGGCCTCACTCCTCCTCCGTTCACACTTCAGCCCTCATCCACCTTAGATGGCAATACACTGGCTTCTCATTAATTTTGATTCCATGACAACCTAAGAACCTAAGTCGGGAGCAAAAGAATGATCAGACCGAGTCTGGGCAAAGAGTCTAGTGAGATCTGAAACTGAGAGGGAAAACATGACGTGACAACAGAGCCCACCAAGGATCTGAAAGACACGTTGCCTAGGTGCCTTGTTACAGAGCGATACGTCGGTCTCCCAAAAGAACGCCGCTGTTTATTGGTCTCCACTACACAGTCATCTTTAGGCTGATTTTTAACCAGTCAGAATAAAGAGAAAAATCACCTTGCATGATTTTGTTTTCAGCTGGGCTCTTCATTTTTGCAGGAGATACGACTCCCTTTTGAGACCCGTGTTCACTGGTCAGATACAAGGGGACAAGGTTGTGAGGATAATGCCAACCTTTCAGACAATGCAGATGGGGGACAAAGTGACAAGAGGAAGCAACATGATATTCCAGGACTGGGAAACTAACTTCTGCAGGAATGTAAAAATAATCAGCTGTCTAGTGATTTCACTTTCTGTCTCTCCCAGATTTAATGCAATAACTCAAAGCCCTAAGGACACACCATTAGGTTTGCAAGTGGGCTGAGAGCTAGCAGATAAAGGGAAGCCTTCAACTTCTTGCTGCCTCTGTTCTAGGCCCAAACACCCATTTCACACAATGACAATGCCCCACACACCCCCACTTGGCACTCTGCTGCTTTAGAAGGCCTGGCTCATTCGCAGGAGGCAAAACAGAGGACAAAAGACTTTTATTACACTGGGAGACAGAAGCATGACCCAAAGTTTTCTGATACTTTAATAGATTTATCATTCACTTGTAATGTGACACAATTTCAGGAGTATAGCTTCACATTGTGGTGTGTCCAAAGCATTTACCTTTTCAAGCACCAAATTCTAGTATCCTCTCACCTACCGAAAAGACCCTTTTACCCAGCCCTGCCAACTCTGTTGGTGACCACTGCTGCCACACTTTCCAGAAGTCTAAGAGTTAGTTTCATATTACCTTTGTTTGCTTTAGTTATTTATCTTACACACAGGAGTGAAATCATCTGGTAATTGTTCACTTCCTTCCTCTCTTTTTTTTTTTTGTCTTCCAAATCATTTTATTGGGGGTAATGGCTTTACAGCACAGCTGTTGAAACATGGGTCTGATTTCTTCACTATTTTTTGTTGTTGTTATCTTTATTTATTTGGTAGAGGTAGCCAGCAATCGAGAGAGAAGGGGGAGATAGAGAGGGAGAGAGACAGGGAGACACCTGCAGCCCTGCTCCACAACTTGCAAAGCTTTTCCCCTGCAGGTTTCCCCTGCAGGTGGGGACCGGGGGCTCAAACCTGGGTCCTTGAGCGTTGCAGCCAGTGTGTTCAGCCAGGTGAACCACCACCCAGCCCCTTCTTTCATCTTATCATTTGTTACAACACAGTCACCTCCTTTACCATCCATTTTGTCCCCAAAGCACAGCTTTGCCTTTTAAACAACAGAATGATCTGCTACTGAGTATATATCCATAGCTGCTTTGTCCAACTGTCTGTGAGTGGACATTTATGCCAATTTCATGTTTTGGTTACTGTGAACCTAATGGAATAGTCACTCTTTTGAGTCAGAGCTTTCATATTCAGACAAAATACCTAGAAGTAGTTCTGTAGGAGCATCAGTATTTCATTATTTTTTTCTTTACATTAAAAAAATTTATTAATGTAATAGAACTGAGGAATTTACAGGGAGAGGGGAGGCAGAAAGAGAGACACCTGCAGCACCACTTCACCACTCGTGAAGCTTCCTCCCTACATGTGGGACAGGGAACTTGAACCCAGGTCCTTGTGTATAGGTCATGTGTGCACTCAGTCAGGAAAGCCACCACCCAGCCCAATAGTTCATCATTTAAGTTCACCTTTTTTTTTCAGAGAACACACCAATTTACAGTCCCACCACCAGAGTACCATAGTTCCCTTTGCTCCATGTGCTTGACAATACTCTTATTTCCACTCTTTTTAATGCAAGAGTTTGATGTGTATTTCTAGCAACTGACCTTCAGCATTTGTTCATGTGTCTGTGGGACAACTTTGTGAGATTTTAAGAGCATTGGAGCTGGAAATAATGCACATTCAGATCATAAACCACAGGGTGAAGACACACTGCAGTATCAACATGAGCAGAGGCCCTGAGGGGGGTCCGTTCGCTTTTCCACATGTCAACAGTCCTCTCTTTCCTGACCGCCAGGCTTTTTCTGTTGTGTTTTCCATTGGTTTCTGGGGAGGATGTAAAATCGTGGGGGAAATAGACTTGGTCAGGTCTTCCTGCCTCAGGCCATCAGGCTTGTTTGCTGGGGAAAGCAGGTGTCTGGGGAGATAGCCAAGTAGTAGACATGTCCTATGACCATGGGGCCATGCTGTGCATGTCAGTACTTAGCAGGACTTACATGTGTGAGGTCCTGAGTTGGATCCCCAGCACTGTATTTTGTTGGTTGAAATGCAGAGCCTCAAACCCTTTAGCTAGAATCCATTGTTAAATGAGATCCTCAGGAATTTTGAGTACAGAGACAATTTTGAGAAGAATTACCTTAGATACAACTGTAATGAGTAAAAAAAAAACCAAAAAACAGTGTTACAGCTACCAAGCAAAGATTATAGAGACACAGGCTCCTAGGAACATTCCTGATACAGACTTCTGAGCTTCCTTCTACTCTAAGGCCCCTAGGCCCCTACTCTCATCTGCTCTATTCCTCCTGGTTCCTGTTTATTAAACATTTTGACCTGCTTTCCATCTATATGTATTTCAGCCACCAAGTTGCAGATGCTACTATGATTCCATCCTGACTTCCCTAGGGGTGATGACCTCATCTGTGCGCCCCGGAACCTCACCTTTCCAGAGTCCTACTCCACTAGGGAAAGATAGAAATAAGCTGTTTTCCAGCAGAGAAGCAATTAAAGAAGCCAGACCTCCCACCTTCTGTAGCCCATAAAGAATTTCAGTCCAGAGGGGTCCTCTCTAGGGGAGAGAACACCAGAGTGTGCCCACCAGTTCTGAAGTGCACCAGCATTGCTTCCTCTTCACACTGTCACCAACCCTCTGTTCCCAGTGTTTTGGTATAAACTGTTCTCAAGGGTGTGAGATGACAGCTCCTTTTGCATTCAAGTTACATTTCTCTAGTGACAAGTGACATTCCAGCAGACATGCTTCAGATCAGCACTAACCATACAAACACCTTTTCCAATAATAATAGTTTCCCCAAAATAATGCAGAGTGGCTGTAACACTTTTACCCATTGCAGCTGTATCTAAGGTAGCTCTTCTCAAAATACCCGAGGATCTCACAGAACAGTGGATTCCAGCTGGGAGGTCTAAGACTCTGTGTTGGGTTTCTCTCCTTCTCTTCCTTTCCCCTTCCCCTTCCCCTTCCCCTTCCCCTTCCCCTTTCCCTTCCCTTCCCTTCCCTTCCCTTCCCTTCCCTTCCCTTCCCTTCCCTTCCCTTACCCTTCCCTTACCCTTCCCTTACCCTTCCCTTACCCTTCCCATCCCTTCCCTTCCCTTCCCTTCCCCTCCCCTCCCCTCCCCTCCCCTCCCCTCCCCTCCCCTCCCCTTCCCTTCCCTTCCCTTCCCTTCCCTTCCCTTCCCTTCCCTTCCCTTCCCTTCCCTTCCCTTCCCTTCCCTTCCCTTCCCTTCCCTTCCCTTCCCTTCCCTTCCCTTCCCTTCCCTTCCCTTCCCTTCCCTTCCCTTCCCTTCCCTTCCCTTCCCTTCCCTTCCCTTCCCTTCCCTTCCCTTCCCTTCCCTTCCCTTCCCTTCCCTTCCCTTCCCTTCCCTTCCCTTCCCTTCCCTTCCCTTCCCTTCCCCTTCCCCTTCCCCTTCCCCTTCCCATCCCTTCCCCTTCCCTTCCCTTCCCTTCCCTTCCCTTCCCTTCCCCTTCCCCTTCCCCTTCCCCTTCCCCTTCCCTTCCCCTTCCCATCCCTTCCCTTCCCTTCCCTTCCCTCCCTTCCCTTCCCTTCCCTTCCCTTCCCTTCCCTTCCCATCCCTTCCCTTCCCCTTCCCCTTCCCCTTCCCCTCCCCCTCCCCCTCCCTTCCCCTTCCCCTTCCCCTTCCCCCTTCCCTTCCCCATCCCCTTCCCCTTCCCCTTCCCCTTCCCTTCCCTTCCCTTCCCTTTCCCTTCCCCTTCCCATCCCTTCCCCTTCCCTTCCCTTCCCTTCCCTTTCCCTTCCCCTTCCCATCCCTTCCCCTTCCCTTCCCTTCCCTTTCCCTTCCCTTCCCTTCCCCTTCCCCTTCCCCTTCCCCTTCCCCTTCCCCTTCCCCTTCCCTTCCCTTCCCCTTCCCATCCCTTCCCTTCCCTTCCCATCCCTTCCCTTCCCTTCCCATCCCTTCCCTTCCCTTCCCTTCCCTTCCCCTTCCCCTTCCCCTTCCCCTCCCCCTCCCTTCCCTTCCCCTTCCCCTTCCCCCTTCCCTTCCCCATCCCCATCCCTTCCCCATCCCCATCCCTTCCCCTTCCCCTTCCCCTCCCCTCCCCTTCCCCTTCCCCTTCCCCTTCCCTTCCCTTCCCTTCCCTTCCCTTCCCTTCCCTTCCCTTCCCTTCCCTTCCCTTCCCTTCCCTCCTCTTTCCGTTTCTCTCTTCCTCTATCTCTCTCTTTCTTTCTCTTTTATTTAATAATGATCGACAAGACCATAAGATAAGAGGGGTACAATTCCACACAATTCCCACCACCAGAGTTCCATATCCCAGTATTTCAGCCAGCAACATACAGTGCTGGGGATCTAGCTCAGGAGTCAGCCTCCCAATTATTGTCTCTTGCTTCCTACTAGAAATTCAGACTTACAGACCGCCCTTAGCCTCTCTCCATGGCTCTATCCCCAGCTGCCTCCAGCTCCCCCAGAGGCTAGGTTAGAGGATGCTAAAAACCCAGGGAGGGACCAAGGGCATCACTGGCAGTCTGTGCATTGAAGCAGAACTGTTTATCCTATTAGCAAAACCAACAGAGCCCAGCTTCTCCCTCTCCTGAAATTCTCCCCAGAGCACTAACAGTCTGTCTCAGAAACTGCTGTAAGGGATTTATTCAACATGATTTACAATTCAATAAACCAGAGCATTCCCCCTGGTCAAGCCAGATCCCCAGCTGCCCAGACCACACTCTGCAAAGCTTTTCCACCACTCTGCAAATACAGTTAGCAAACAGAGGAGGGCTGACCCTTCCCCAGGTCAGCTTCTGAGTTCCAGCACATAGCTACCATCTAGCCAAGTGACACAATCTCACTCTGGCCTCAGTTTGTGAGGACAGACTGGGGAGGACGGATGGACAGACATCAGGTGGGGTGAAAATCAAGACCTACCTGGGTGAGAGAAACCACTGGAAGCAGACTGTGGGCAGCGTCTCGGTTCAGTCCAACCTGTTTTCCTTTTTGGCCCAGATATTTCACAGCTGTTTGAAATTTGCGTGGTTAAAATCACAGTCACAGAAAACACCTAAGTTCCATCAGCTCACAAACACACCTTCTAGAAGTGTATATATGTGATTCAATTTTATTCACTAACTGTATAAGTCATGCAAAGTAGCTATGACACTTTTATCTGCTAGAACTGTCAAAAGCAGAGCTTCTGAAAATTGAATGTGTGAGCAAGACACCTGAGGATCTTCTTTCTTTTTTTTTAATTTTCTTTTATATTTATTTATTTACTTTCCCTTTTGCTGCCCTTGTTGTTTAACATTGTTGTGGTTAACGATGGCGTCATTGTTGGATAGGACAGAGAGATATGGAGAGAGGAGGGGAAGACAGAGAGGGGGAGAGAAAGACACCTGTAGACCTGCTTCACCACCTGTGAAGCGACTCCCCTGCAGGTGGGGAGCCGGGGGCTCGAACCGGGATCCTTAGGTCAGTCCTTGTGCTTTGCACCACGTGCGCTTAACTTGCTGTGCCACCGTCCAACTCCCCTGAGGATCTTCTTTAAGGACAGATAGTGACAGGGAGGTCGGGAGCAGAACCTGAGACTCTGCATTTTATTAAACAAGCAGGTGGTGCTACAGTGAGTTTCATGACTATGGGTCTCGTATATGCTTCCACCCCTCCCAGGCCACATGTCTGATTGCATTTCAGTCTTTATTATTTTCTTTTATCAAATGAATAATTTCACTGGTGCAATAATTATTTACAAGACTGTCATTGCCTCATGAGTATAGTTTCTTGACCCCCTGTGAAAGGTGTCTGCACACCACTCACACCAACTCAGGTCCCCCTCCATCCCTGTGCATTGGGCTCCCAACTCCCACTCCACCCTTCCCTCTCCCTCACACACACCCAGAGTCCTTGGCTTTGTTAAAGTAGACCTCACTGAGTCCATGTCTCACCTTGTGTTTTCCCTTTTTTTGTTTAAGTTCTACCTATAATTAAAAGCATTTGCTTCCTTCTGTTTCTGGCTTTATCTGACTTCTTGTTTTCTTTCTTTTTTAAATATTTATTTATTCCTTTTGTTGCCCTTGTTGTTGTAATTGTTATGGTTATTATTGTTGTTGTTATTGACGTCATTGTTGTTGCATAGGACAGAGAGAAATGGAGAAAGGAGGGAGAGACAGAGAGAGGGAGAGAAAGACAGTCACCTGCAGATCCACTTCATCACCTGTGAAACAAACCTCCTGCAGGTGGGGAGCCGAGGACTCAAACCGGGATCCTCACGCCCTTCCTGTGCTTTGTGACACCTGTGCTTAACCTGCTGCGCTACTGCCTGACTCCTGGCTTTATCTGACTTGACTCCACATTCATCGGGCCTGGTTAGGACTTGGATGGGAGACTTTACTCCACGCTCCATCCACAGTGTGACGGAGGGGGAGGTCTCATCACTTCCCACAGCTGCATAATCTTCCGCTGTGTATAAATACCACTGCTTTGGATGCCACTGGGTATCTGGGTTGCTTCCATGTTTGGGTCGCTACAGCTAGCATTGATATGAAAATAGATGTACACAGATCTCTTTGGACAGATGCATTTGTGTCCTTTGGCTAAATTCCTAAAAGAGGAACAGATGGATCAGAGGGTAGATCCATCTCTAACGTTCTGAGGAATCTCTAGATGGTTTTCCACAAGGGATGAACCATTTTACGTGGCTTATTATCTAATCTGCTTTCTGCACTAAGTACAGAGTCAGCATCTTTCCGGGACACACCAAAAAAAAAAAAACCAAACAAACAAACAAAAAAAACGTGCAACTCATTCTTTTTTATTATTGACACATAAATCCAAAGGTAAAATGCCAGGACTACTCACCTTACCTCTCACAGATAAAGTTTCAGGCTGCCTCTTAAGTTTGGTGTCACCTGTAAGTCTGTCCCTGCTCACATCGTCAGCTCCCAGCCTGGAATTAGCTTGGGGGATTAGCAAACTCACCTGGGCCTGTCACCACACTCAAGGCGGTGAATCAAAGCGTCTCAGAATGAAGTCATTAACCCAAACTCTCAGCACACAGTGTAGCATAACTTCAGGATATGCTTCCAATAAGACCCCAGGAGGTTGTGGGATAATAGCTCATCTTCTTTTGCTGTCTTCCATGACAAAACAAGTTTTTGTTTCTCTATTAAGACATGTGTGCTCAGTGAGTAGGACAGGGCCTAAAGGAGAGGTTAAGACTGAGATGTAAGAACACAAAAGTGTTTTCACCTTTGGCTCTCTGTGCTTGCTCCTTTGGGATATACAGCTCGTATTTCTCTGTACATAGGAGCATTTGGGTGGGAAATATTGCAGGTGGGACTTTTAACCTGGTCTGATGCCCTCCCTCACCTACAGCTAAGACAACAGAAGCTCGGGCTGGCTGACCAGTCCATGGGACCACAGAGTGAATCAGGTTGTGAGAGGAATCTGAACTAAGATGAAAAAGCCTGTAAGGCTGGGAGTATGGATCAACCTGCCAACACCCATGATCAGCAGGGAAGCAATTACAGAAGTCGGACCTCCCATCTTTTGCATCCCAAAATGACCCTGGGTCCATACTCCCAGAGGGTTAAAGAATAGGAAAGCTATCAGGGGAGGGGATGGGATATGGAGTTCTGGTGGTGGGAATTGTGTGGAGTGTACCCCTCTTATCTGGTGGTTTTTGTTAGTGTTTACTTTTTATAAATTAAAATTAAAAAGAAAGGCCTGTAAAACTCTGTAAAGTTGAGAATAGCACAAAATTAATCAATTTATTTATTCATTCACTTATTTATTGACTCCAGGGTTATCGCTGGGGCTTGGTGCCTGCACTATGAATCCACTGCTCCTGCATTTTTTCCATTTTGTTGCCCTTGTTGTTGTTTCCATTGTTGTTGTTGTTGTTGGATAGGACAGACAGAAATCAAGAGAGGAGGGGAAGGCAGAGAGGAGAGAAAGACAAACACCTGCAGATCTGCTTCACTGCTTGTGAAGTGACCTCCCTGCCAGTGGGGAGCCGGGGGCTCAAATTGGGATCCTTATGCCAGTCCTTTTGCTTCATACCATGTGCGCTTAACCCACTACACTACTGCCTGGCCTCCACAAAATTTATTTTTTAACCTAGAGCTGTGGAATCCTGCGTACCAGAAATGATGAATAGTTGTTAAATCTCTAATGTCGGGAGCTGGGCGGCGGGTTAAGAGCATACGGTATGAAGTGCAAGGACCGGCTTAAGGATCCCAGTTTGAGCCCCTGGCTCCCGACCTTTAGGGGGGTTTCTTCACAGAAAGTGAAACAGGTCTGCAGGTGTCTCTCTTTCTTTCCACCTCTCTGTCTTCCCCTCCTCTCTTTTGTCCTATTCAACAGCAAAAACAACAACAATAATAACAACAACAACAAGGTTAAACAAGGGCAACAAACGTAGCCTGCAGGAGCAGTGGATTCTCAGTGCAGGCACCAAGCCTTAGTGATAGCCCTGGAGGCAAAAAATAAAATAAAATAAAATAAAATAAAATAAAATAAAATAAAATACATTAAAAAAAGTCTCTAGTGCCCGACCCCAGTGAGAACTGACAAAGGTAAAATTTCTTGGGCTGAAAGCCAGACATCAGGACTTTCTGAAATTCCCTAGTGATTTCCAGACTGATCGATCCTACTTGGTCAAATCTATCAGGAGCCCCACTGAAGTTTGAGTGTCAGATAACAATGTCTTTGTCTCTTCACATTGGCTTCTTGCTTTCTAGACCTGGGGAACAGGTTGCTGAGAAGTCTTGGGTAATTTGGCCAAAGGCCCTGGAGCTTTAAATGCACCCTAACCCACAAGGTTATTGTCTCCCAGGGATGAGCACAAGACTCATCCTTGGGGCCCTGTGGCTTTCTTGCTGGAGCAGAAAGAATGTCTCCAATGTTGCCTAAGACACAGTCATGCTAGAGACAGAGAAAGAGAATTGTCGTTGAGCTGAATTGGCATCTGGATGTGCTGAAGTTCATCTGACCACCAAGTCAGACAAAGCATGTTTGAGCTTTGATCCAAGTTTCAGAGTGAGCTTTGGTGAAAAGTCTCAGAATGCCGGGAGAGTCCCAGGCATCTCAAGATCAAGGTGAGAAGCTCTGTGCACCAGTCATTAACCCTTAATTCCAGACTGGTCCCAGCTCAGGGTGCAGGAGTTACGTGGATGGCATCTTTTGGGTGACCAGAGTCCTGTCTCTGTTGCCTGTGGCTCTTCTCCAGAGAGAAGCAGGATGTTCTTTATTGAAGGGCTCGAGATTAGCAGATTGGGAGGTGCTGCCATGTGGAGCCTGCAGTGCATCAGAGCTTGCTCTCATCTCAGCCTGCCTGCATATGCTCAGGAAACAGCTGGGCTCTGCCAAGCCCTGAGAGCTTTAAATGTTCCTGGCAGGCCAAGCCCTCCCCACTAACGTTGCCTTTGTTCCTTAGGGCCGAGAGCAGCTCACTATCTATGAGTGACAGACCAGTTCCTGCTACCAGCACCCTCTTCACATTGGCTTCTTGTTTCCCAGACCTGGGGAACAGGTTGCTGAGAAGTCTTGGGTACTTTGGCCAAAGGCCCTGGAGCTTTAAATGCACCCTAAGCCACAAGGTTGGTGTCTCCCAGGGAAGAGCACAAGACTCATCCTTGGGGCTTTCTTGCTGGAGCAGAAAGAATTGGGTGCAGGTGAAATACTGGTCAGAGGCATGGGACACTCCTTGGGCCAGGCCTGATTTCAGAGATGTTAGAGGAAGTCATCCCAGAGGCTAGACCCCCAGAGTTCTGGAAATGTGACTTGGCAGATGGTGATCATATGGGTGGGTCCTGGGGTCCTCACACTGGGAAAGTGTTCCCGTCCTTGTAACCTGACCTCTGGGCTCCAGGAGCAGGTGACCTTCCTCAACACACATTTCCCTGTTTTGCTCCCAGCTCCCTCTGGTTTCTAACACCCATAAGTGATGCCCATGGAAAATCCAGGGCTCAGCTCAGCCAGGCATTCAAACTGAGAGCAATCCCATTCAAACAGACCCCCAGTCCAACACAAGCAATGTGTGGGCAGCCGGGGAGAGGAAAGTGATGACTGAGGCTTTTTTTGGGGGGTAGGGGGTGGACTCAGGAAGGAAGTGGGAAGAAAGGCTGGCTTTTTCCTCTGTAGGATGTCCCAGGCTCCTGGCCCCAGAGTACAGCAGCTGCCTTGCCAGTCCTGGTCTCCAGCTGGGACTCAGAGATGTCTGAGAGGCCTGCAGACATTTCTTCAGCCCAGCAGCCTGGCCCTACCTCCTTCCTGGGGTACCCCTACAGTCTTGCTCCAGACATGATCAGTGACAACCCAGAAAATTAAGACACTTGTGTCCTCTGTCAGGCCAAGGGGCAGGCTCAGAGGACTTGGGGTGTGTGTGTGGAGGGTGATTCAGGAGGGGCGACGTCCTTAGTACTTGAAACCGTCAACAGTGAAGCAGGACTGCTAACTCATTCGACGCTTGTCTTCTTTATTGCTGAGGGAGGGAGGAGGCCATGCTGCCAGGCTGACCTCTCCTTTTCATCTCCATAGTCTTCTTCAAACAGCTGTTACACCTTCGGCTTACATCAGGTGCACCATATCAGTGCTATCAGGTGTAAAAGGTACCGTGTGCACAACACGGGCCTTGCGCTAGCAAAACATGAGCTTTGAGCTCAGTTTCTCTGTCTCTAGCCAATAATAAATAAATAAAATAAAGTTATGGGATATATAATCAATGGACTAATATTCAGTCCTTAAAAAAAGATTACTGGGAGGTCGGGCAACAGGTAGCACACCAAGGTTAAGTGCACATGGTGTGAAGGGCACAGAACAGTGTAGCCCCCGGCTCCCCACCTGCAGGGGAGTCACTTCACAAGAAGTGAAGCAGGTCTGCAGGTGTCTGTCTTTCTTGCCTCCTCTCTGTCTTCCCCTAAGCTCTCCATTTCTCTGTTCTATCAAAAAAAGAAAAAAAGAAATTAAGGAAAAGATGACATTGGTCTCTTAGGGACAAAATGGATAGAACCGGAGGTGAAAATATGCAGAGGTGAAAGACGACTTTCATATGTCCATATGTTGTCTTTCATATGTCCATATGGTTTCACTCATATGTTGAATCTAGATGACTGAGACAAACAAATTGTTAGAATCTATGAAAGCCATGGTGGTTAGCAGAGGCTGTTGTGCCGCAGTAGACCGGCCGAGGATAGGGAAGTTGGGCACAGCACACAGCTGACTTCTGCCTGGCAACAGAGCATATTATGATCTGTGCAAACGCACAGTGGACTGTGGGTAGACTGAACGGACTTCAAAGCACAGACAGCCGGACGTCTGGCCCTTTTGGCCCCTTGCTCCTTCTCCTGATCAGATGCATCTCAGCAGTGGGTGTTTGAGGTGCCTCCCGTGGCTGCCTCTCCTGGAAACTGAACAGGTGTGACTCCGCTAGCTGGGAAACTCTAAGACTCCTCTGCAGTCATATATGAGTAACTGTATCTCTGCTGACAACTGTTGATCTCATAGGGCTGAACTCTTGGTAACTAATTCGTGGGCGTATTTACCCCTGTCTATAATTTCTTATTTTGTGGTACCTAAAATATACAACCTGTAATACTGTGCCGCCATAATAAAGCTTTGATTGTTTAAACCCGCTCCCATCCGCCCCACAGCCAAGCCCCTTTTATTTTAATCACAACAAGAAGGAAGGAGGAAGGAGACAGGAGTGGTACAGGTGAAAGGTTCTACTTTGTGTGAAGGGACAAAGAACTTATATTGATGGGTAAGGTGAGTTATATACACATATATGAAACTCTTAAAAGTCTTGTAATCTTCAAAAAAAAAAGTTAAATCAATAAAAAACATTTACAGTGAAATAAAATCTAGCTGGAGCATGGACTTTGCCCCTTTCATCCTTAAGGGATTAACATTCATCTCAGTGCAGGGAAGGAGACATTGTAATGAGGTCTGCTGAAATTCCCCATGGGGTCACATTCGGAAAAGATTTCAATGAGTGACTCTAGTATAAGAGAACCAACATATTAGAATTTCAAATTGCTCTGGTCCTTCAGACTTGAGAAAGCAGGAAATTGCCTTATTAAAAGATAATTTGGCAATGGAGTTATTTTCCACAAGGACCAGTTTCATAATAAAAAGATTCAATTTTGTGAACATCCTCTTTAGCAGTTTAGAGCTTTCCAAACAAGCCAGTAGAATGATGACAACAGTTGGTTGTCTGGTGGGTGAGCACAGCCGCTCAGTTGTCTGGGAATGCATCTGTGGGTTACATTTCAATCTGTGGAGTTGAAAATTCTAATAACCAGCCTGGAAATTCAGCCCAGCAAAGCCTGTTACAAAATTCTGGAGATGGTGGTTCAACCCAGAAGCTGGGTTTCATTTTTCCTTCATTCTCTAGAGCAAGGCCATCATCTCTACAACATGTACGTTACTTCCTTCTGGCCTTAATACAAGACAAATAAGTCCCCCCAGTCACCAAGAAATCTTCTGGTCTGAACCCTCTTCACCACACCACACTCTCCCTGTTGGTCTTTATCTAGTCATCTCCATCTTTCTAAAATTTCACTTAGTTTATTACAATTTATATACAGTAAGGTGAAAACATCATTTAAATGTTTTATTTATTATGGATGTGATAACGAGAAAACGGGAAGGAAGGGCAAGATAGGAAGACAGACAGAAACCCCTGCAGCACTGCTTCACCACTTGTAAAGCTTCCTCCCTGCAGGTGGGGACTGGGGGCTTGAACCCAGGTCTTTGAGCATTGTAACATGTGTGCTCAACCTGGTGCGCCACTACTCAGCCCCAGGTGCAAATAACTTAACTATATCATCTGATGGCTTTTGACAAACATATGCTATCGTTCAAACCAGCATATAGGCAGACTCTTCCATACTCTAGAAATGTCCTCTGAATTTCTTCCCACTCAATTTCCACACCTTCTGTACCCACAGGCCACTCAGTTTATATTTCCATCACCATCAATTGGTTTTGCCCAGCTGAAATGTCACATAATTAAAACCATGTGTATTTCCTCTGCTGTGCCTGGCTTTTTCTGTCTCAACAATTATGCCTGCAAGATTGAAATATGTTGCTGTGTATTTGCACAGTCCTTTGCCTGTTAGATTTTAGTTGTGTTATATTGGTGGTCATTATAAGTAATGTTGCTATCAACATTATTTTTATTTATTTATTTGTGTATGCATGTATTTTGCCTCCAGGGTTATTACTGGAGCTTGGAGCCTTCACTGCTCCTGGAGGCCATTTTTCCCATTTTGTTATTGTTATTGTCATTGTTGTATTGCTGTTGGATAGGACAGAGAGAAACTGAGAGAGGAGAGGAAGACAGAAAGAGGGAGAGAAAGTTAGACACTTGCTTCACTGCTTATAAAGAGAACCCCCTCAGGTGGGGAGCCGGGGGCTCAAACCAGGATCCTTGAGCCAGTCCTTGCGCTTCATGCCATGGGCACTTAACCCAGTATGCTACAGCCTGGGCCCCTGATACCAACATTCTATGTGTGAGTACTGTGTATAAAAATAAAAGTAGATCATCACAGATAGATCAAAATCATCATAGATGATTAGATCATCATAGATCAAAATCAACTACTCAAGGATAATCAGGCAACTTAGTTAACTGGGAGAATATTTACATATCAGACATCAGACAACTGATAGCAAATATATATAGATAGAACTGGTACAGCTTAACAACAACAAAAACAAGTAGACCAATAAAGAAGTGGGTCAAAGGACTGAACATGCAGTTCTTCAAAAAAAAAAAAAAAGATATCCATGGCCAACAGGCCTATTAAGAAATGTTCTACATCACTTATAATTAGAGAAATGCAAAACATAACTGCACTGAGAGTCCATCTCACACCTGAGAGAATGGATTACGTCAACAAACCAGGAAATGACAGGTGTTGTTGAAGTTGTGGGGGGAAAGGAACTCTGCGCCACTGCTGGGGAGAATGCAAGCTTGTGCGGCCCCTTTGGCAGAATGCATGGAGAGTCCTTAAATGAAAATGAAATGGACGTAGAACTTGGCAGTACCACTCTTAGGCATTTACCCAAAACACACACACAGGAACGTGGATTCCCTCATATTCAGAGCTGCATTATTCACAGTGCCCAAAGAGGAGCCTAGAAACGGATTCACATGAACTTGAAAAAGAAAATCAAGCCGACTATTTCTGAGACCTGTGGAAATTATGGTGGTTATCTTTGGGCAGTATGAGGGTCGGAACACAGAACTTTGGTGGTGGGTGTGATGTGGAACTCGACCCTATAAACCTATAATCTTATAACCCACTATAATTACAAATAAAAATCACTGATCTACTCCCAGGATCCCAAACACAGGCAACCTCAGAAATCAGGAAAGTCCTGGAACTCAGTCAGGGAGGCAGGTGTTTTTGCCTTTTAACCAAATACAAATAGTTTTCACTTGCCCATGAGCCACACTTGCTCTCACTGTCCTTAAGACAAAAACCCTGCTCAGTGGAATGCTCACATGCCATGCTGACAGAGAAAGGGTTTATCCACAAAACGCAAACAGAGCAAAGCTGAAACTATAATAATTAGGCATATTCGATTACAAGTGGTAAGGTTCATTTTTTAGTGTTAAGGGACCAGTGGAGTGTGATAGGACTGTGCCCACCCACCACTTCAGTCACCAGCTGCTGTGTGGATCCCAGGCTGTGACCACCACACCTTCTGAGTTTTCAAGACAAATCAGAAATTTAATTTGTGTTGTTTGAGTGTGTTCATGTGAGCATGTATGTAAGAAAGAAACATTCCAATTATGTTTCTCTCTCTCTTTTTATCAGAGATCAGCTCTGGCTTATGGCAGTGCAGGGGATTGAACCTGGGACTTTGAAAGCTCAGGCATGAGAGTATCTTTGCATAACCATTACAATATCTACCCCCACCCTCAATTATGTTTCAATGATTTAATTTCCGTTTACACATGCAACACAGGACAGATCAAAACATCTGTGGATCATATTTGACCTGAGAGTCAAACCATGGCCTCAAAACTAATACTACTTCTTCATATAAGACTTGACAGTGAAGAAAAATGACTTTCCCAAGTCTGTTCACTTGTTAGAGAAAGAGCTAGGATAAAATCATGTTTCTCCTGGCAGCAACTCAGGTGTGTCCAACAACAGGTGAGTGGCTGAGCAAATGGTGGTATATATACATAGTGGAATACTCAGCTATTAAAAATGGCAATTTTGAGGGCTGGGCGGTAGCACAGCAGGTTAAGCACACATGGAGTAAAGTGCAAGGGCCAGTGCAAGGATCCTGGCTCAAGCCCTGGAAACCCACCTGCAAGGGGATCGCTTCATAAGCAGTGAAGCAGGTCTGTAGATGTCTATCTTTCTCTCCCCCCTCTCGATTTCTCTCTGTCCTATCCAACAACAACGGCAGCAACAACAGTAATAATAAAAGCAACAACGATAAACAACAAGGGCAACAAAAAAGGAAAGAAAAAAAAAGCCTCCAGGAGCAGTGGTGTTGTTAAAATTTTCGGAAGGCTCTGGCGGGCCGGGCTGGCTTCACGGGCGGGTAACAGAGATGCGGAGACAACGGCTGGGCAGGGAAGCTGTATTTCTTTATTCAAAAACAACGATTCACAAACTAAGACAAACTAATCACCAAACAGAACTCGGCTGTCTCTTTGCGGCGGCACAAGCACTCTCTCTTACTCTCTAACTCGGGAACCCTCCAACTCTGGCACTCTGAAACTCTCGTACTTGAGAACCCTCTGAAACTCTGGCACACTGGAACTCTCTCTTACTCTGTAACCCTGAAACTCTCGAACTCAGGAACTCCAGAACTCTCGCACTCTCGAACTCAGGAACCCAGGAACTCTGGCACTCTCGAACTCAGGAACCCTCTCCCGGGGTTCCTTGGGGCGGGGCCAAGCAGGCCCGCAAAATTAACAGGACTCATCCAATTCTCTTGGCGGGGGAGGGTTAGAACAAACCAATGTAAAGCATACGACAATTCTCCCTTTTCTTTTTAACTAAATGACTATAGTATCAAGGGTGTGGGGTGAACAGAAACATATATAACAAAAACCAGCATGTTGCCAAGGGAAGGCCTGAGGGGGCCATATCTGAAAAAAAAATTTTCTTGCCTCTGGGGGGCTACTTGCCTCGACGGGCATTTGCATGGGGGCGGGGAACGGCCTAGGGTCCCACAGGCAGCTGGCTGCAACTTACTTACTATGAAACAAAACTTGTTATTAGCATATCTACTGCACGATCTAACATTTTTAATAGAGAAGGAATTTGAGACTTTTACATATCAACGTCTTTTAACCTTTTGTTACACCCATTCAAGATGGAGACACACCCTAGGTGTGGGCCGGAGAGGAAACCTCAGGCATGAGAATAATTAGCATAGCCATTGTGCGATCTACCATTTCTAATAGAGAAGGTAGTGTTTTACATATCAACAAGTCTATTTAACCTTTTGTTTAGACTAACTTAGTTAAAATATATTGATTGTTAACTAATTTTTACCTTAGACTTTAAATGTAAGTTAATTTTATCTTTATGAGAATTACATTGAAAACCTTTTTCATTTAACTTTGACTAGTAAGAATTTAGCCTTAAAGCTACTGTTTACCAAACTTTAAACATATACATAAACATGGTCATTAATTAACCCTCCTCCGCCAAGAGAATTGGATGAGTCCTGTTAATTTTGTGGGCCTGCTTGGCCCCGCCCCAAGGAACCCCGGGAGAGGGTTCCTGAGTTCGAGAGTGCCAGAGTTCCTGGGTTCCTGAGTTCGAGAGTGCGAGAGTTCTGGAGTTCCTGAGTTCGAGAGTTTCAGGGTTACAGAGTAAGAGAGAGTTCCAGTGTGCCAGAGTTTCAGAGGGTTCTCAAGTACGAGAGTTTCAGAGTGCCAGAGTTGGAGGGTTCCCGAGTTAGAGAGTAAGAGAGAGTGCTTGTGCCGCCGCAAAGAGACAGCCGAGTTCTGTTTGGTGATTAGTTTGTCTTAGTTTGTGAATCGTTGTTTTTGAATAAAGAAATACAGCTTCCCTGCCCAGCCGTTGTCTCCGCGTCTCTGTTACCCGCCTGTGAAGCCAGCCCGGCCAGCCAGAGCCTTCCGAAAATTTTAACAACACAGTGGATTCATAGTGCAGGCACCTAGCCCCAGCAATAACCCTGAAAAAAAAAAAAAAGGAACAAAACCAAGAAAAATGGTGATTTCACCTTCCTCACTCCATCTTGGATGGAGCTTGAAGGAATCATGTTAAGTGAGATAAGTTAGAAATAAGATGAGTAGGGGATGATCTCACTCATAGGCAGAAGCTGAAAAACAAGATCAGAAGAGAAAACACTAAGCACAACTTAGATTGGAGTTGGTGTATTGCACCAAAGTAAAAGGCTCTCGGGTAGAGGGGAGAGTTCAGGTCCTGTAACATGATGGCAGAAGAGAACCTAGTGGAGGTTATGTTGTTATGTGGGAAACTGGGAAATGTTATGCATGTACAAACTATTGTACTGTTGACTGTAAACCATTAACCCCCCAATAGAGAAATAATAATAATAATAAAAACCCAGATTTCTAATCTCCCTGTAGGATGCTTCTTCACTTTCTCAGCCACCCTTGTTCCTTCTGTCGGTAGAGGGGAAATTTGTGTTCTCCTCATATTGGTCTTGATACCCCATTATAACTGAACTTCAACCCTGTTCAGGTTTTTCTCCCATGTAAGGCCTCACTTCTTACCACAGGGTGATGTTCCTATTCCAGGGTTAGCTCATACTCTCAAACAGTGAGTGATTGGTTCGGGAGTCAGGGCCTTCTAAAGTGAGTGTATGCCATGTCCTTGAGATAATTCCAGCATGTGCATATGCTCCAATATGGACCAACAAAAGTTGAACAGCAGTAGGGAGAATTAAGAAAAAAATCCACATGGTCCTACAAGGGAAACTCTGAGCCAATATCTAGTTCACCCTCAAGATGCCCTGGCATTTATTCATTAGAGAAGTATTTCTTGATTCTTAAGCTGTCATGTGTTGAGCACCTCACCAGATACTGGAAATATTTAGAACTCAAGTTATAGCAGGAAAATCAGAACATAAGCAATTACAGAAGGTATCTCAGTGACATGCCAGCTGGTGTCAGTATGGTGGAAAGTAGTAACAGAGAATTAAGAGGAAATGGAAAAGTAAGAGCTGGAGTAAGTGCATACACATTGACATAGGGCAGGTACAGGTATAGCACCTCAACTAAAGGAACTAAACTCCTTACAGAAATAGATGAGTCTTCTAAAACTGAGGATGGAAATATACAAGATGAGCCTAGAACATGTGACAGAGAGAAATCGAAAGAGGAGACAAAGACAGAGAGGGGGAGAGAAAGATAGACACCTGCAGACCTGCTGCACTGACTGTAAAAAGACCCCCCCCACACAGGTGGGGAGTTGGAGGCTCGAACCAGGATCCCGACTCCTGTCCTTGTGCTTCCTGCCATGTGCACTTAATGCGCTGCAATACCGCCCATCCCTCTATGTTCCAGTTTTAACCTATGTACTACTTTTTTTAAAAAAAATTTTTTTAATTAATTTTATTTATTTATTCCCTTTTGTTGCCCTTGTTGTTTTTTATTGTTGTAGTTATTATTGTTGTTGTCGTTGTTGGATAGGACAGAGAGAAATGGAGAGAGGAGGGGAAGACAGAGAGGAGGAGAGAAAGATAGACACCTGCAGACCTGCTTCACTGCCTGTGAAGCGACTCCCCTGCAGGTGGGGAGCCAGGGTTCAAACCAGGATCCTTATGCCGGTCCTTGTGCTTTGCGCCACCTGCGCTTAACCCGCTGCGCTACAGCCCAACTCCCTATGTACTACTTTCTAATAACTAGAACTGAACAGAGCTCTCTGGGAAAACAAAAATCAACTAACTGTTTAAATTCAAAATTCTTAGAGCATACATAAAAATCAACGCAGAGTGGATTAACCATAAAATTCTCTTATGAAATCACAGCAGGTGAGAACCCTGGTATCAGTCTTTGACTTGACACTAAAATCAAGGCAACAAATGGGATTCCATGAAACTAAAGAGTTTTTGACAGAAAAATGACATCATCAGCTATGTCTAAAGGTACCCAGTGGGGTGGAAGGAAATATTTGCAAGCCCATCTTTTCTTTTGCCAGCAGGGTTATTGCTGTGGCTCTGTGACAGCACTATGAACCCATCACTCCTGGTGGTCATTATTTTCCTTTCTTTCTTTTTATTCTGTTTTTATTAAATAGGACAGATAGATATTGAGAAGGGCAGGGAAAATAGGGAGAGAGAAAGAAGGCACTCACAGACCTGCATCACCACTTAGGAAGCTCCCCCCGCCAGGTGGGGACTGGGGGCTTGAACCTGGATCCTTGCATGCTGCAACATGTGCCCACAACCAGGTGAGCTACTGTCAGCTTCCCTGGTCCTGCAAGTTGAGAGCAGGGACTCTAACTCTGGGCATCGTACATGGTGATGTGTGTGCTTAACTGAGTGTACCACAGCCCACCCCAGCCCCCAACCACATCTCCAGTGAGCAGTTATGATTCCATGTATACAAAGAACTTATATAGCTCAAAAGCAAGAAAAAAAAATAATACTCCAATTTACAAAAGGGTAGAGGACCTAGATGTTGTCTTTCCAAAGAAGATATACAAATGGGGAGTCAGGTGGTAGCGCAGCGGGTTAAGCGCAGGTGGCACAAAGCGCAAGGACCAGCGGAAGGATCCCGGTTTGAGCCCCAGGCTTCCCCCCTCCTGCAGAGGAGTCGCTTCGCAAGTGGTAAAGCAGGTCTGCAGGTGTCTATCTTTCTCTCCCCCCTCTGTCTTCCCCTCCTCTCTCCATTTCTCTCTGTCCTATACAACAATGACAACATCAATAACAACAATAACTACAATAATAAAACAACAAAGGCAACAAAAGGGAATAAATAAATAAATAAAAGATATACAAATAACCAGTAGGTCCATGAAAGGTGCTATATGTCACTAATCAATCAGGGACATGCAACTGAAAACCATGTGAAATACCATGCATCACCTTCAGACGTGGCTACCGTGAGAAAGGGGATTATACACACAGACACACGTCTGTATCACTCCAAATGAGGGTGCAGGTCAAAGGAAACACGCGGGTACAGCACAGCACAGCACAGCTGGTGGGAATGAAGTTTCCTTGAAAAATCATTCAAGAGGCTTGGTGGTGGTGCCATTGGTAGACTGCACATGTTACAGTGCGCAAGGACCTGGGTTCAAGCACCCAGTCTCCACATGCAGGGGGAATGCTTCAGGAGTGGTGAAGCAGCGATGCAGATGTCTGTCCCTCTCTATTTCCCCCTACCCCTCTCAATTTCTATCTCTAGCCAATAAATAAATGAATTATATATGTGTGTGTGTGTGTGAAAACCATTCAATTAAGTTACCGCTTAATCCAGAAATCCTACTTCTTGGTATATAGCCAACAGAAACAAAATCTTCCCCCAGCACCCCTGCCCCCCCCCATGTCCCTGCCCACCCCCTGCCCCACATCCCTGTCTGCTAAGGCAATACACTCCAAGAACAGCAGCAGGTAAGACCTCAGAGCCCTGTCCATCACACCTGAAAGCTCTTCTGCATTTCAGAAAAGGACTGCACGTCTTGGGCAAATTTTGATACAAAGATTCAGATGAGGATTCTTGTCATTTTTCCCTATTCCTTGCACTTAAAAAAAGGAAAAGTGGTTCACTGACAAATTGGGGTCACCAGCTCCCCACCATCCCACCCCTCCCCTGACACACAGAGGTAGCCACCCTCAGTGAAGTGACTAGAATGTTCAAAATGTAAAAACCATCAAGATTGCCTGCTTGACAATCAAGATGCAGTCTCAAATGCTTTTCTATATAATCACAAAAGAACGAGAGATGAGTGTGTCCTTGACTTGGTAACATTTATTCAATATTCTTTTGAAATTAGCAAGTATCAGAAGAAGCACATATCAGTCAAATACAGCCACAAAATTGTCATGGATATAAATAATGATGCACTATGAGAAATACTCACTAGGAGAGGGACCAGGACTCTCTTACGTCTACTACCTCTTAGCAATGAACAACAACAGAAAGGGCATTTACTCACAATAGAAAAACCTTGACTCTTTAAAGAAAATTAGAGATTCAGTGTGATCATCATTTGTCTAACTAGACCCTTTTACTATGCACTTTTTCAAGGCCTCGTTTGAGGACTGTTACAAAAATGACCAAAAGAGAAAAAAGGGGGGGGGGGGGGAGAAAGAAAAAGAAAAAAAAATTCAGGATATTGTTTCCACAAGATTCAACAAAACAGCACAGAAATAAGTTACTTACCCCATGCACAGAATAAGGCAAAGGCTAATTTCATTCAGGTTAGGAATAATAGATTTAACTAGCTTCTTTAAAATTTTTTTCCACAAAACAAACATTTCAGACTTCTTCTTCTTCTTTTTTTTTTTTTTTTTTAATTAACGGGTATACTGTATTATGCATCATACACTACAAGTGTTTCCTAACTACTCGGGAAGCTGACACACACACATCCAATAGAAACTTCTCCTCAATGAGACTTATTCTGTAGCTACCACAGAAATGTAACTGGGTTTGGTGACTGTGTAGACAGCGCACAACTAGTTGAAGCAAACAGTTTAGAGAGCTGAATGTACACTGAAACGTCAGCTATGGATCTCACAGATTTCATTGTTTAAAATATGTTTTCCCCAAACTAAAAAGCTGCAGATAATTCCTTGATGTGCTACCAAAAAACTCTTGAGCAGCTAACGGTTTCAATCTCGGAAGCTTTTAAATTTTCTTAAAAAGATTGAAATGAGTATAGGAGGCCCCTCTCTTTGAAAAAAGAATCCCCGAAAAAGATTACAAATCTTTCGTTTTTATCAGCGTGACCAAGGGTTTGTCGTCGGGGCTGTAGTCCTCATACGCGATGGGGGTCACATCGTACATGGCAGGTCGGGACTTCTTTCCAAACCTGAAAACAGAAGATAAGGAGAATTACTTCAGTTAGAGAGACCCAGGGTCTCACACTTTATGAGAGGAAGGGGTGAGAGTCTCCTGCAAGAATCAAAGAGACCTATCAAGTGCCTCTTAATGTGCTCTGGAACCTCACGGCTCCAGAGCCTGACCCCACATGGCAAAGACAGAAACAGGCTGGGGGTAGGGATCCACCTGCCAATGTCCATGTCCAGCAGAGAAGCAATTATAAAAGCCAGAATTGAGAAAGAGTAACAGAAAGGGAAACTCAAAGCAGGATGTGACTGAATTTGGAGTAGGGCACCAAAGTAAAAAACCCTGGGGATTTTAGCCTCATGCGGCGGGGGGGTGGGGTGGGTGGGAGGGCGGTGGAGAGGGGGGAGGATGGGAAGGGACACAGTCTTTTGGTGGTGGGAAAGGTGTTTATGTAAACTCCTATTAATCTGTAGTCATATAAATCACTATTTAATTAATCTGAGGGAAAATGATTAAAAATTAAATTTAATTTTAAAAAAAAAAAGAAGCCAAAATTCCCACCTTCTGTACCCCTCAAAAGAATTTTGGTCTATACTCCCCCCCCTTAAAGGGGGAGAAATGTTAAGGGAAGATGACCAGAGAGCTCTGGACCCAACTCCATCAGGACCTGGAGAGAGAAGAGGAAAAAAATGAAAGGACATTCACAAGTAGCAATAGGTAGGTGTGACTTAGAAAGGAACAGAAGGCAGGAATATGTAAAAATATAGATAGATAGTTGCAGACCGAACAGTCAACCCGTATCTGTGACCTTGGGAGAACCACTGCAGTTTCCAGTAGAGGGAATGGGGACACAGAGCTCTGGTGCTGGGAACAGTGTGGAGTTACACCTGTTATCTCATAATCTTATAAATCAATATTAACTCACTAGTAATAATTTTAAAAAGATAAGAAAAAAAAGAAGTACATTCTCACAGGGGGTCAGGAGGTGGCACACCTAGCAGGGTGTGCATATTACACTCAGTGTGAAAGGACAGGGGTTCAATCCTCTGACCCCCCCACCTGCAGGAGGGAAACTTCATGAGCAGTGTTACAGTGTCTCTCTTCCTCTATCCCTCTTTGTCTCCTGAATCCCTCACAATTTCTCTCTGTCTCTATCCCCAAACATAAGCAAATAGATAAACTTTAAAAAATAAAATACATTCTCAAACGAGATACCACTTTATACCTGTGAGAATGACCTTAGAAAAGACAGTAACAACAAATGTTGGTGAGGATGTGGAGAAAAAAGGACCCTTCTACACTTCTGGTGGTAATGCAAATTTATCCAACCCTTGTGGAGAAGTCTGGAGATTTCTCACACTAGAAATGGACCTACCCTATAATCAGCAAGCCCTCTCTTGGGGATCTATCTTATGGAATCAAAGTGCAGAGACCTATGTATACCTATGTTCACAGCCATGCAATTTCTTTTTCTTTAATTGGAGGATTAATGGTTTATAGTATATACAGTTGTTAGTACATGTGTAAAATTTCTCAGTTTTCACCTCTAACCTAGGTCCTCCTCCACCACTACGCACAGGACCTGAAAGCAGCCCCCTGCCCACCCCCCACCCCCAGAATCCTTTACTTTGGTGCAATACAGCAAACCCAGTCCAAGTTCTACTTTGTGTTTCTCCTTTCTGTTCTTATTTCTCAACTTCTGTCTATGCGTGAAATCAATCCACATTCATCCTTTTCTCTCTAGCTTATCTCACCTAACATGATCCCTTCAAGCTCCATCCAAGGGAGTCTCTCCATCCAGAAAAAGTGGAGCACCTGACTGAGTGTATATGTTACAAATACCATCCAAAATGAGGTGAAGAATGTGAATTTACCATTCTTAGTAGCTGAGTAATATTCTATTGTGTATATAGAACAAAACATTCTCAGCCACTCGTCTGTTGTTGGACACCTGGGTTGCTTCCAGGTTTTTGGCTGTTACAAATTGTGCTGCTACAAACATAGGTATATACAAATCATTTTGGATGGGTGTGTTTGGGTTCCTCAGGATAGATCCCCAGGAGAGGAAGTGTAGAGTCATGGGGTAGGTCTACTTCTAGCCTTCTGAGAGTTCTCCAGACTGCTCTCCACAGGAGCTATTAGCAGCATAATTTCTAACAATATTCTAATATTGATTAGAATGCCTAACAACAGACGAGTGGCTAATAAATCTGTGGTAGATACACACAACAGAAGACTCCTCAACTGTTGAAAATGATGAGGTCATCTCCTTTGCTCCAGCTTGGTTGCAAACACATCTTGGCTGGAAAACACAAAGCAAACTTGGCCTGGGCAGGATGTACTGCACCAAAGCAAAGGACTCTGGGGACTTCTCCAGGTCTCTGTCTGCAGGGGACAGCGGATCACAGTGACTTTAGCCAACGGCCACCCAGGATTGCAGTTCTAATTGGTCTCAATGCTCCCTGGTTGTGGAGTGGCCAAGCTGACCCTTATTTATTGTGTTTAGCTTTGTTTATTTTAATGAAAGAGCTCTAGAGAGGGCACTGGGAGATGGCACACCCAGTTAAGTGCACACAGTACTAAGCAGTGCAAGGACCGTGCGAGGATCCGAGTTTGAGTCCCCCAGCCTCTCACCTGCAGCAGGGATGCTTCCCAAGTGGTAAAGCAGGTCTGCAAGTGTCTAACTTTCTCTTCCTCTCTGTCTCCCCTTCCTCTCTCAATTTCTCTCTATCCTATCCAATAAAATGGAAAAAGTGGCCACTAGGAGCAGTGGATTTGTAGTACCAGCACTGAGCCCCAGAAATAACCCTGGAGGCTGTTATAAAGAGAGAGAAAGAGAGAGAGCGAGAGCTGTATCAGAACCCTGCTCAAGAGCCCACAGGTCTTGGGGTGTTGATGTACCCATGTACCAACAACCATACCGTAAACCACAAACACCTCCCCAATAAGGTGAGGGGGAGAAAGAAAGAAGTATGTTCTCTAGCAATACACAGATTGAAACCTCCTCACGGAAGATGACACTGAGCAAACAACATCTGTGTTTGGATGTGGGAGGCAGACATAAAATAATATTTATAAAACACAAGGAGCCCAGATTAACCCTGACTTGCAGGTGAGATGCCTGCAGGGCAGTCAGGCACAGTAGAGCTACGACAGGTTTTAAGAACACGTGAATTGATTTGTCTATTTCTTCTGGGACTCATAATTATTTTGAGAGGTGAGTTTATTTTGTGTCCATGCTCCTGTCCAGAATATGGAGTAGTGGGACAGATCTCTCTGAATGGTGGATGGACAGAAAGACTCTCTCCCGGGTCTTTCTGGAGATATTCAGAGAAGGACAAGAGACAGAGGCCTACAGCACTGTGTCACCCTCTGGGAAGCACCCAACTGCAGTCTGGGACCGGGGGCTTGAACTAGATCCTTGCACATGGTATAATCTATGCTCAACTGGGTGCACCACAGCCTGGCCTGATCTTTTCGTTTTCAAACCTTCATCAGTCTTGTCTTCCCACCCACCTGAAGGTCCTCTGAAGACCTGGAGGTCTTCTGAGGTCCCAACACAATCAGAAGAAGAGAAATGGATCTCACACTGGTGTCTGTTTTCAAGGTTCTGGTGTCGCCCTATTCTACCCCTTCTCTCCTGCCCCTGTGCACACAAGCCACTGTTTTTCCTGAGTACAAAGCCATTGTTTCAAGACATTGGTAACTATCCAATCCCCTTTCCCTCAAAGGTAAGACTGATGCCCAGAGGGCCAGGGGTGTTCAAATCTAATTCCTGACTTCCTGCTGAACCTGCCCTAAGATGGCGGCTATTAAAATAAAGGAGATTCAACTTCTGGGTGGTTGCTTCTTGGTCAAGACCTCACTTTTCCCGAAGCCCCTGGAGTGAAGCAGAATTTCAACAGTCTGCTAGCCCACCCTACTCCCTTCACAGACGAGATTTCTTTTTAATGGTTTCAAGTCTAACAGAGCTCAAACGAAAAGACATTCTGGGGAGTCGAGCAGTAGCGCAGCGGGTTAAGCGCAGGTGGCGCAAAGTGCAAGGATCCCAGTTCGAGCCCCCGGCTCCCCACCTGCAGGGGAATCGCTTCACAGGCGGTGAAGCAGGTCTGCAGGTGTCTGTCTTTCTCTCCCCCTCTCTGTCTTCCCCTCCTCTCTCCATTTCTCTCTGTCCTATACAACAATGACAACATCAATAACAACAACAATAATAACTACAATAACAATGAAAAAGAACAAGGGCAACAAAATGGAAAATAAATAAATAAAAATACATTATAAAAGAACTTCAAATTGTGGGGAAAAAAAAGGTTGCTTTGGTGGACAGAGCCTCCTTTGCCAGGGCTTACATGCCATCTCTCCCTCCTTTTCTAGATCACTTCTTTTCTTTCTTTCTTTCTTTTTTTTTTTTTTTTGAAAATTTGCCTTCTTTTAGTGAATGGGCAGAGAGGAGGATTCTTCCCACTTTTCATGGGATCTTTTATTTTATTTTTATGATAAAGGGATAGAGAGACCAGAGAATCCTTCCAGCATATGCAGTGTCTGAAATCAAACCTATAATCTTATGTACGCAAAGAATGTGTCCTGCCTACTGAACCACCTCCCTGGCCCAACTCTATTATGTGAATTAATTAATTAACCAACTTATTTTCTGTTATCACTAGAATCTTGGGCAAGCACAATTTCACTACTCTGGGTCAATGGTTTCAGATATGGAGAGAGAAAGAGAGAGGACAGAGGGGAGAAAGAGAGAAGAGAGGATATGCCACATCACCAGAGCCCCTCCCAGAGTGTATCACTCCCACATGGTGTTATGGCTCCAGCCTGGAAAAAGGCAGGCATCTTCTCCTAGGAGCTAGTTCTCCAGTCTCACAATCTTTTCTCTTTAAACCTCCATCAGTCTTGTGTTCCCACCCACTGGAGGTTCACTGGTCTTCAGAAGCTCAGGAGCGCAGATACACAAAGGCTCCTGCCCCCACCCGTGGGCACCAGGCCAAATGCAGGAAAAGAGCGAAGGCTCTTGGCCTCTAAGAAGCCCCAGCTGTTTCCGCAGTATCAGAAAACCTTCAAGGAAACCATCTGACATGAGAAATCCCCCTGGAGGAATGGGACTTTGCAAACACATACATGCACACACGTGTGTTCACCTATGTGCGTCATGGGGGAAGGGGGCCCCAGCCTGCAGTACGTTTCAGCGAGTGAGGTCCTCACTATCTGAGAGCAGGAAAACAGTCAATGGTGTAAAAACTGACGGACTCTTCCACTTGCTGCCAAGTCTGAAATATTTTTTTTGGGGGGGGCAGCTTTAAGGTGCATCAAAAATCTTTTGACTGGGCTGATGAAATAATTCACTTGGCTGGTGGGCTGCTTTGCTGTATGTGAGACCAGGCTTGAGCCCAGCGCACTGTGTTGCTGTGGCGTATTTCACTGTCTCCCTCCGCCTCTCCTTGTCTGGCTCTAATATATGTATATATGCATATATGATCTATTTCCCAGAGCCGGGTGGTGGTGCACTGGTCGGGCACACCATTACACTGTACAAAGACCCAGGTTCAAGTACCTGGTCCCCACCAGCAGGGGGGAAGCTTTCCAAGTGGTGAGTGCTGCAGGTGTCTCTTTCTCTCTTCCTTTCTATTCTCTTCTCTCCTTCCCTCTCAATTCCTCTCTGACTCTATCCAAAATAATAATAATGATAATGATAATAATAATAATAAAATACAACCTCTTTCTCTTAAAAACGTGCACTCTGGGGATGACAAGAGACTGCCAGTACTTATCATATCCATTAATTAAAGTGATGAAGAGACCAGTCATTCACAGTGGAAAGCTCTCCTTGTCTGTCTTATCTCAGTAGACAGACTCCTGACTGGCCGGCCGTCCCCTGCAGACTGAGCTGAGGAACTGCGGACACAAAGGCCCCCTGAACGTGCACGGCACTTAAGCACCACTACCTGGGCCTACTAAGGGATTCTTAGTGAGGGAACCCCACCACATAAGCAGGACAGTTCCTGACCCTCCCCCTGTCCCACAAAATCCCCCCCAGTGGGTGGGCTCAGTCTGGCCAGTGGGTGTCGTATGCTTTACATTGGTTTGTTCTAGCCCTCCCCCGCCAAGAGAATTGGATCAGTCCAGTTAATTTCGCGGCCCTCTTGGCCCCGCCCCAAGGAACCCCAAGAGAGGGTTCCTGAGTTCGAGAGTTCGTGAGTTCGTGAGTTCGAGAGTTTCAGGGTTACAGAGTAAGAGAGAGTTCCACAGTGGAAGAGTTTCAGAGGGTTCCCCAATACGAGAGTTCCAGAGTTCCAGAGTAAGAGTGAGTTCCTGAGTTCGAGAGGAAGAGAGAGAGGGAGAGGGTTCCTGAGTTCGAGAGTGCCAGAGTTTGAGAGGGTTCCCGAGTACGAGAGTTCATGAGTTCGAGAGTAAGGGAGAGGGTTCCTGAGTTCGAGAGAAAAAGAGAGAGTGCTTGCGCCGCCGCAAAGAGACAGCAGAGTTCTGTTTGGTGATTAGTTTGTCTTAGTTTATGAATCGTTGTTCCTGAATAAAGAAATACAGCTTCCCTGCCCAGCCGTTGTCTCCGCGTCTCTGTTACCCGCCGTGAAGCTAGCTGGCCCGGCAAGATCCTTCCGAAATTTTAACAACAAGTGGGCTTGGTCTGACTCCCCAGCCCCAAAGGATGAGACCCCTTGCCTGCACACCCCTGAACGCCCTAGGTGGGCTCCCAGGGGACCCAATGTGTGAATCTGCTGAGCTGTCCCTCCTTTGCCTCCATACCACCACCCCCCCAAAACCTGGTCTGGGAATTATTCCATCTTCTGGCAATTTCCACTGTATGGGAGCCTAAACCCTGGGTCTAGGAACAGCATGGAACAATCTCCTGTGAGAATGTGAGAGGCGGGTAAGAGAATCAGATGTAGCCAGTCCTAACCAACTGGTTGGCCAGAAGAAAAAAACAGAAAGAAATAAATGCAGCTTCGTGGACTGAAGAGCTATTTAGAAGACCCATTTTACTCCTCCAGATCTAGAAAGTTAAATGCCTCCAGGTTATACGATCTGTCCACAGGCTGTAGTTCAAAGAGCTGTCTGTCGTCAGAACACCCGCTGTGCAGCTGAACACTGACCAGGTGGGTCTGAGGATGAGGGTTCAAGGTTTACAGAGTGTAAGATGGCAAGACAGGGAACTATTGGCATGGCTAAAGATCTCATTCCAAAGTCAACCAGAGAACAAGATGGTCTTCTTAGATTTGTTACTTTGCTGTGCAGCTTGACAACAAAAAGAGTAACTCCAAACCAGAACACAATGCTGGTGACAAAGGAAGCATAGTTACAGTTGGACCAACACCCCAGGACAATCTTGGGGCGGAAATCCTTGTACTGTGATTGAACCAGCTGCCTGGAAGAGTGTCCCAGTTCCTTTGGGCATGGGAGCTAACATGGCTGACTGAAGAAACAGCATATAACAGTTCTAAACAACACCAATAGCATCATACATGACTTTCTGTGAGTCTGCCCACACCCACACCTCACAGAAGCAGGCTCACACAGGGAAGAAAGAGTGTCCACTCAGACTTAAATGTCGAAGATTTAACATCTTCTATAGCCCCTTTGTTTCCCAGAATTGGATGAATGCTAAGAATAAGCTAGTGTCCATAGAAAATTATGTTCACTGAGCAAGTTGTGGTATATATACACAATGAAACTCAGCTATTAAAAATGGTGATTTCACCATTTTCAGCTCATCTTGGATGGAGCTTGAAGAAATCATTTTAAGTGAAATAAGTCAGAAACAGAAGGATGAATATGGGATGGTGCCACTCACAGGCAGAAGTTGAAAAACAAGATCAGAAGAGAAAACACTAAGTAGAACTTGGACTGGAGTTGGTGTATTGCACCAAAGTAAAGGACTCTGGGGTGAGTGGGAGGGAGAGTTCAGGTCCTGGAACATGACAGCAGGGGACCTTATGGGGGTTGTGTTGTTATGTGGAAAACTGATAAATGTTATGCATGTACAAACTACTGTATTTATTGTCGACTGTAAAATGTTAATCTCCCAATAAAGAAATAAAAATAAAATTAAAATTAAAAAAAAAGAAAATTACGTTCAACTCTGGGTACTAAACCAAGGCAAGAAATTCCTGATCTAGCCAGAGAGCTATCCCAGTGGTAGAGTACAGGGCTTGCATCCCAGAGATCCTAATTTCAGCATCCAGTATCACCCATGCTAGAACTGCGTGATGCTCTAGTATCTCTCAGAAAATAACTTACCGATGTTGATGTGGGAGCTCTTGTGTGATTCTGTTTTTCAACTAACACTGTTTTTCCTCTTCACAAAAGTACTCATGATTACAACAACAACAAAATAGTTGGAGACTACAGAAAATTATCATGTAGACCAGCATAGCAAAGGACAGTCTGTAAGTCAATTGCAACCTGTAGCGCCTTCTTTTCCATGATGTTTTCTGCAACTACAGACAGCCCCAAGCATTTGGCAGGCTGATACGTCTGTCCACTAACACACACAGGGGACACCTCACCAGACCATCATCCTACACAGCTGTGAGCATATACATGGTCTGTTAGTGGGTTGGTTCTTTCTCTGGCTCTCTGTATACTCCTTCCGTTGGCTGTGGGTTTTGTTTTGTTATGCTTTTTGGGGAGTTGTTGGTTTTGTTTTGGGGTTTTGAGGGCTTTTTTTTTTCTTTGCTTGGCTTGCTTTTGTAGCTGGTCTACTCCTCACTTTATTTTGAACACAAGAAACCCTCCCTCTCTTCCAAAGGCAGTGGTGTCACCTGTAGATCAATAGCGCCACCCATTCCTGAGACACCACAAGCTTCAGGGGTCCAGGAACCAACAGACCAGAGGCCCCCACACCACACACACCCCCATACCTGAATAGCATCTCCCAGGACACACCTCTCAAAAGACACCAAGTCTAACGGTCAAACTGTGGTGTGTTCTTGGAACACAGTCACACCCACTCTGATGCCAGTAATGGGAACGGCTCTCACAATCACCCCCCTCCCTCTCGCTACAGGCTGCTCAAGTCAGCCCTCATAGAAGCAGAAACCATTCCTGCAGCACTTGCTGTAATGCTAACTGCTATATCAAGCGTCATATTTGGTTACAGGTTCCCATCTACCTTGTCTCATAAAAAACAAAAACAAAAACATTGCAAGACCTGTGCTCTCCTGCTGAGTGAGCCACCCAGCCCAGCCTAGGGGCTCCTTCTCAGCTCCAAATCCCCCCCCCCCCCGTCGTCCGGCACCCCATGAGGGCTGACTCTGAAACTCCCTGACACTTCCTAGGCCACCTGATAATGTCACATCCACTCAGGTGCCCACTGCTTATGACCACTGGGGTACAGGTATTCAGAGCCAGGACCCCTCCAGGAGAGTTAGGGTGGACATTAGCTATTAGCTGCTGCAGCAAACCAGAGGCAGGAAATTCTCAAAAGGGCTGAGCTTTTGTCCAAGGCCTTTCCAGTTTCCAGGAAAAGGAAGCAAACAGGGCCAGACAGCCAGGGAGACCCAGCCAGGACCTCTGAGAGGCCGCTGTGCAAATCAGGGGTGATGGCTCCCAGATACGTGGGAAAGGCACTGCCTTAGCTCCCAGGGTCTCATCTGCAGCCCCTGATACAGGCAGGAGCCTGGCTGGAAATTCTGCAGTAAGGATGTTTGATCAAAATCAACACTAAATAAGAACCAGGTTTGCGAAGGCTTTCAAGTTTTGCCTTTCCTTTGAAGAGGATTCAGTTCAATATCTTCCCAGTGGGCTACACAAGCAGGAAACTTGAAGAGTCTGTCATAAACTATCCCAGGGCTGAAATCAAATACACTTCTTGCAGAAAGATTTCCTTTGGACATGGAGGGAATCGGGTCCCTCAGTCTCCCCTCCCAGTAGACCCCGCTCCTTCCTGGGGAATGAAGCCCTTGGGGGGGGGGATTTTCTGGAGTAACAGAGGAAGTTATTCTTCTCTCCTTTCTGTATATTCTCTACCTCCTACCTAGAGATTTCAAGACCCCACAAACAAAT
The DNA here is from genome assembly GCF_950295315.1 of Erinaceus europaeus. Lineage (NCBI taxonomy): Eukaryota > Metazoa > Chordata > Mammalia > Eulipotyphla > Erinaceidae > Erinaceus > Erinaceus europaeus. The sequence goes on from NC_080168.1 coordinate 11,132,975, forward strand.
ACGAAGCTGTTACAAGATGAATCTACCTCTCAGGGGCAGCGAAACATTCTGTGCCACCCTTCCCAGGATCACCTGTTCAATCAGATCTCAGATTTTAATGAGGCCCACTAATGTGCCGCTCATGACGAAATGTGGAAATAAATGCATGCAGGGGGGGCTTGTGAGGAAGGAGGCCAGCAAGGGAGGTCCAACAGGCTGTGGAGGGGACAGACTTAGCTAAGACCCCAGGTACTCCCAATAACCAGAGCATGCATAAGTAAAGTAATTAATTAAGAAAGTAGGTCAGTAAGACAGTTCACCTGTAAAATCACATGCTTTGCCCTGCACAGGACCCAGGTGTAAGCCCTCAGGTATAATTAGGGGAAAGTGATTTTCTCTCTCTCTCTCTCACTCTCTCTGAAAAGGTTACCCCAGAATAGTGAAACCTCACCCACAACAAAGTGAAAAAATGGAAGAGCCAATGGGAAAGAACCAAGTCCACAGGGGCCAGGCAGTGGTGCTCCTGATTAAGCGCACGTATTTCCCTGCACAATGACCCAGGTTCGAGTCCCCACTTCCCTCCTGCAGTGGGTCAGCTTCACAAATGGTCAAACAGGTCTGCAGGTGTCTTTCTCTCCCTCTCTCTATCTCCCCGAACTCTCTCAATTTCTTTTTGTGCTATCTAATAAAAATGAGAAAAGAAAAAAGTGAGGGGCCGAGTGGTGGCACACCTGGTTGAGCATACGCGTTACAATGCACAAGGAACCAGGTTCAATCCCCGGCCCCCACCTGCAGGAGAAAAGCTTTGCGAGGGGTGAAGCAGGGCTGCAGGTGTCTCTCTTCCTCTCTGTCTCCCCCTTCCCTCTCGATTTCTGGCTGTCTCTATCCAATTAATAAATAAAGATAATTTTTTAAAAAAGAAAGAAAAAATGGTTCTGAGGAGCAGTGGATTGGTAGTGCTGGCACTGAATTCTGGAGTCAAAAATAAAATAAAATAACTAAGTCCACTATGACTTGGTTGTTTTCTTTATCTCTCTTTTTTCTCTTATATATGTATTTATTTTTATTGCCATTGAAGTTATTTCTGAGGTTCCAAGTCAGCACTACACAGCCACTGCTCCCGCAGTTCTTATCTGATATGAGAGCGATAAACTGAGAGGGGAGGGGTAGACAGAGAGGAAGAGAGAAAGGTAGACAGCTGCAGGCCTGCTTCACCTCTTGTGAAGCGCTCCTGCTCCCTGCAAGTGGGAAGCAGGGGCTTGAACATGGGCCCTTGGTAATATGTGTGCTTAGCCAGCTGCACCATCACCCTGCCCCTGCATTTTCTTTCTTCCCTCCCACCGAGGCCGGGGCAGAGCCCATAGAGAATTTACCCAGGGCCCCACCTGCTGCAGGTGCCCCATTATATCCTAAGTCCCTGCTCCTTTCACTGGGGCTCCTCCCCAGACGCAGCAGTATGGGTTTAGCTTCTCACGTAGCATCATGTACAGAGATAGCTGCAAAATATAAGGCTTGGATCTGGTGACTTCCTTCTAAGAAAGCAGACTTCCTAAACATCTTCTCAGGCAGCATTTGGGTCCCTCTGAGTCCTTCCCAAAACCGGTATTTGACATTCCAGCCAAGATTACGCTGGACCCCAAACACATGGAAGCAGGATGGACAGAACCAGCATGAGCACCGGGAGCGGTGCTGTTCCATCTTTCCTCTCTCTTTCAAATGAGTAAGTAAGTAGAAAAATCGAGGGCCAAAGGCACGGCTAGCTGTGTCGCACAGACTCAGTCCCTGGTGACGCCCTGTCAGAGCTGAGCAGTCCTTCTCTCTCTCCCTCGCTCCCTCCCTCCGTCCTTTTCCTCCATCATGCACCAGGACCCCAGTGCCATATATCCCCTGCCTTCTCCTCACTTTCCGAGTTCTTTGATTTGGTGCAACACACCCCCATCCAGTCCAAGTTTCACTTTGTGTTTTTCCTTCCTGTCCTTGTTTCTTATGTTCTGCCTGATTTATTTTTTTAACCGGAAGTTATTGCTGGGGCTCAATCCCTGTATGACTGCACCATACCTGCGAGCCATTCTTTCTTTCTTTTTTTCTTCCTTTCTTCATTGTTTTGATAGAGAATGAGAGGTAGATACAGGGAGAGAAGAAGAGAGACACCTGCATCACTGCTCCAACTTGTAAAGCCTCCCCCCGTACCCTGCCCGTGGGGACCAGGGGCTTGAACCGAGGTCCTTACACTCTACCAGGTGAGCCACCACCTGCCCCCTGATTTTTTTTAATATTGATGGATTGATTGATTGATTGATTGACTGATGAGACAGCCTGAGCATCACTCTGGCACATGCAGTGATGACTGAACCCCGTGCCTGCCAGTCTGATGCTCTACTCACTGCGCCACCTCCCAGGTGGCCCATGCAGGATCTCTGGAGATGCCCTGGGGAAAGTCGAGCCCCGTCCCTGACAGAACCCAGCAGCCAGAAAGCAGGTGACAAAGCAGCCTCCCCGCCGCCCACCTGGCATGTCGGATGGAAGCGATGGCATTGCTGAACTCGCTGTCGATGCTGCGGCAGTTGTAGAACTCCTCGTAGGCCGGCCGGGCGGAGCCCTGGTACTCGATGCGGCTGATGCGGCAGATGCCCACGATGAGGATGATGAGCATGAGGATGAAGGCCACGCAGAGGGCCCCGATGATGATGTAGAGCGAGTGACGCGGCATGTTGCTCAGGCTCTCCGCCATGTGCCCGGACTTCCACTGCAGGTCTGTGGGCGACAGAGAGCAACACGTGAGCTGTGGTCACTGCAACGGGGCTTGGTCCCTGCAATGGGGTGTGGTCGGTGCGACGGGGCGTGGTCACTGCAACGGAGCGTGGCCAGTGCAACCAGGGGCAGGGTGACTGCAACGGGGGCGGGGACCTGGGGGGAGTGCATCCTCGAGTGGCTGACTCCACAGCCAGTGGCTTAGGGACGACGATAACACCCTGGCTTTTAGGACCAAATGGGTGATCTGGGGATGACACCATGACACCATGCTAAGTGAGAGAAGTCAAGAAGTGAAAGACAGCTGCAGGGTGGTTTCGCTCAGATGTAGAACGGGAACCAATAAAAACCCTTGAAGTTGCAAGAAATAATAATAGGTTGACTCTTCCATGCTGTGAAAACTATGGTGGGAGTGAAAGGAGAGGAGAGGAGAAAGGGCTTACTTAGGTAGAGTGGTCTCTGCTTTAATGACATGGGAACTTGGATGCTGCTGGGTATAACACAACTCTACCCCAAACATTTTATTTAATTTTTAATTTTTTATTGATTTAATTATGATCAACAAATCATTTGGGGAAGAAAGGTGCAATTCCACACAATTTCCACCGCCAGAGTTGAGCATCCCATCCCCTCCATTGGAAGCTTTCCTATTCTTTATCCTTCTGGGAGTATAGACCCAGGATCATTATTTATTATTCTTTGGATAGACAGAAGCAGAGAGGGAACAGGGCAAAGAGAAAGAAAGAGACCTGCAGCAGCACTGCTTCACCACTCATGAAACTTTACCCCTGCAGGTGGGAACCGAGGGCTTGAAACATGTGTGTGCACCATCGTCCAGCCCCCAAACATTTGATAATCTTGCAAATCAGTTCTACACTAATCATTCTCTTTTACTTTCTGGACTATCCAAATTGTAAAGAACTCATGTATATGCATGGATCAGGCCAAAAAGCTAGTATCCTTAATATGTCAGAACCTTACAAATCATTAAGAAAGACCATCGCTATGCCATTGACAACGAAGGGTAGTAGGATAAACAACTGACCACAGAAACACAGCTAGGATATTTACAGCTTCCTCATTACTATTTTAAAAACGTGATTCCTCTTCTATCCATTCCCAAGTACTATGTAAAGTAGAGTTTACACAAGTATAGAAAAGGCCAGGTGGTTATCACTGGAACTTTACTGCTCTAGACTGACTTTTTTGGAGAGCAAAACAGAGACAGAGAGAGAGAGGGAGAGAAGGAAAGATGCTATAGCACCAAAACTTCCTCCAGTGCAGTGAGAGCTGGGCTGGAAGTTTAGTCCTGTGAGCATCAACGCAGGTACTCTCCATGGTCCATGTGGCCTACACCACAAAACAGCTGGATGTATGTGTGTGACTGAATGGCATGTTCTTTGACCCAGAAGTTCCAATTCTTAGACTCGATGCTGGGAGACAGCTCCTGTGAATGTACAACCCCCTAAGTGCAAGAGTGTTTATCTCAGCATCATAGTGTCTAATGTTATCAACAATTTCTTTCTTTCTTTTTTTTTTTTGCCTCCAGGGTTATCTCTAGGGCTGGATTCCAGCACTACCAATCCACTGCTTCTGGTGGCTATTTTGTTCCATTTTATTGGATAGGACAGAGAGAAACTGAGAGAGGAGGGAGAGATAGAAAGGGAGAGATAGACACCTGCAGACTTGCACTGCGTATGAAGTGTCCCCGGCAGGTGGGAGTGGGGGCTCGTACCTGGGTCCTTGTGCGGGTCCCTGTGCTTGCTACTATGTGCCCTTAGCCAGATGTGCCACCGCCAGGATCCCTCAACAGCTTTATTTTTAGTAAAATATTCAGTCTATGACCTTACCACTCTGAACACGCCCAATCTTGTCTCATCTCAGAAGCTAAGCAGGGTCGGACCTGGTTTGTACTTGGATGGGAGAAAAATATTCAGAAAGCAAATTCAGTTATTTAAACCAAATACACATTCATATTTGGCCATATTTGCCTTTGATTCTTCAAGGTGTTTAGAAGAAATAATGTGTTACAGATACAGCTATAACACCTCATCCCACAATCTCTTTCCATCTTACCAACAGACAAAATCTATAAACATAGTGAAACAAGAAGCAAAATCCACATTAGACTATTGGTGGCGAGATGTTCATCAAACAGCCGAAGAATACAAGAGGCTCCCAGGGCTGTGGAGACAGCATAATGGACTCGCAAAAAGGCTTTCATAGAAGAGAAAACACAAGTAGAACCTGAACTGGAGTTGGTGTATTGCACCAAAGTAAAAGACTCTGGGGTGGATTGGGTGGGGAGAATACAGGTCCAAGAAGGATGACAGAGGACCTAGTGAGGGTTGTATTGTTATATGGAAAACTGAAAAATGTTATGCATGTACAAACTATTGTATTTACTGTCAAATGTAAAACATTAATTCCCCAATAAATAAATGAAAAAAAAAGAATCACTGATAATAATTAGTCTATTTTAGTCAGCTGATTTAAGAGAATGAGTCATTTCATTGTTATATGCCTGCATTACCAAAGGTCCTAGGTTCAGTCCCCAGCACCAGCATAAGCCAGAGCTGAGCAGTGGCCAGTATAAACAATCTCTCTCCCTCCCGCCTCAAATAGTCCCTATTCACACAGTACAAGTGTAAAACACTCCACATGAATGGAAAGCTTGCATGCTGAGAAACCCGGGAGGATGGAGTGCTGATGATAAACATTTGTATTCATACTGTGCTAAGCTCTTCAGAAGGCATCTCACGTCATCACTGAAGGCCATAAATGACGTATCATTCTCTCCTACTGCCTTACAGATGAGCCTATGGAAACGGACGCCACTTGTTGGAGGTGTGTCCAGTGCAGGTCTCTATTCCACTTCCTACCTCAGCCCCGCACAGAAGCTTGCTGATAAGCATGACCTTTGGAAGGGCTGTTCACCTCCTTCTTTCTACTTCTTGTCCAACTAGATGACTCAGCGCTATAGTACTTACTAATAGTAATCACGATTGATGATGATGACAACAACAATAGTAGTAGTAGTAAGGCAGTAAGCCTTTTCAAGAAAACCCCCATGCCATTTATCCACAGATGATGATAACTAGTCTCACCCCTGTGTTCAAAGCTGCATTCCTCGTCGTAGCCAGAGTGGAAGCAGCCTAAATGCCCATCATAGATGACTCGATAAAGAAGTCACGGCATATCTGCTCCATGAATCCCTACTGCTCTGCGAGCAAAAGGGTGTTGTTGTTTCCTTTGGGACAAAAATGGATGGAACTACGGGTGATGTTGTTTAGCAAGAATAAGTGAAGGGATGAATCACAACTACTGGACGTCTTCACTCGCATGTGGAATCTAGAGAAATGAAACAGGTGGACTTGCACAAAAAAAGAAAACCCAGAAGTAAAACAGAACTGTCTCTGGGACTTTGTGAGCACTGTGGTGGTTATTGTCGGGAGGGTGGGGCACATTAGTCACTCACAACTAAATACATGCTTCACCAAGAAAGGGAGGGGGAATCACAAAATTATGATGATTCTGGTCAAGAACTAAAGTATTCTTTATTTTACTTTATTTTTTAAACATTTATTTATTCCCTTTTGTTGCCCTTGTTATTTTATTGTTGTAGATGTCGTCGATGTTGGATAGGACAGAGAGAAATGGAGAGAAGAGGGAAAGACAGAGAGGGGGAGAGAGAGATAGACACCTACAGACCTGCTTCACTGCCTGTGAAGCGACTCCCCTGCAGGTGGGGAGCCGGGGGCTCGAACCGAGATCCTTACACCGGCCCTTGCACTATGTGCCACGTGCACTTAACCCGCTGTGCTACCACCTGACTCCCTAAGAACTAAAGTATTCTATCATTAAACAAGAGATCAGAATCAAAGAAACTTCATTAAATTAAAAAAAGTTAAAAAAAAAAAAGCCCCTGATATGACCCTTTCAGCATAGCTTGTAGGAGTGTGAGCCCAGAGAGCTCACCGACCTAGCTTTTCATTTCTTTATTCATTTATTTTTTGCCACCAGGGTTACCACTGGTGCTCAGTGCCTGCATGAGAATGCCACGACTCCCAATATTTACTTACTTATTTTTGTTTTCTTCATTCTGATAGAGACAGTGAGAAAAAGCGAGTGACAGAGGGGGAAGGAAAGAGAGAAAGATGCCTGTAGCACTGTTCTGCCATTTGTGCGGTTCCCCCACCTTGCAAGTGTGGACGGGGGGGGGGGGGCTTGAACCTGGGTTCTCGCATAGGGTAACTTGTGCATTCTACCAGGTGCATCACGATGTGGTCCCTGATTTTTTCAAATTAATTAATTAATTTTTAAAACAGTTCTTTTATGTTTTAGCCCAAGCACTGTACGGTTCTGGTTTGTGGTGGTGCTGGCCATTGAACCTGAGACCTCTGAGCCTCGGCACAAAAATCTTTTTGCATAATCACTCCGCTCGCTCTCTCCTGGGCCCAGCATACGTTGATTTCAGTCTCAGCTGCCAACATTCGCTTGACCTCCCTGAGCCTGTTTCTGGGTCTGTGAGATGCAGATAGCTCTGTATTTCCCTAGGGTTTGCTGCAAAGACGCATCAGAGAACACAGCGAGGACAGGAAGAAAGCACACTTCCAGCGAGTAGTGGGGGACTGCCCCAAGGAGGGGGTGAAGGAGGGTGGAACGAAGAGGAAGAGAACATGCTCGGGGCTGAGGATGGCCTGGCACCGTCATGAGTCTGCGGGAAGCACCAACGGGTAAGAGCATGAACCAAGGAAAGGGCATGGCTTCTGCACCTCTCAAGTGTCCGATTACTTCTTTTATATAGGCCTGCACACGTCGCAGTGGGCTGGCTGACGTGGGAGGATTTAACAAGAAATCTGCGAAGATGGCAAGGCCGAGGTAAGACCAAAGAGAGCTCAGCTCGTGTAGAAGAGAGGATGCCTGCAGTCCTCTGTCCCCCACTGTTTCCTCCAGGCCGTCACCCCAACCCCAGACCCCCTTCCCTGGTGCCCGGAAATCAGATTTAGGGATGGGAGAGATGGGAGAGAAAGTGCCTGGCTTGTCTCCATGTGTCACCTTCAGGACTCTCCCCACTGTTCATCCTTGGTGAGAAACTCTGCAGCCTCTGAGTGACATCCTCCCCCCACCCCAATCTCAGCTATGTCCTCAGTGGTCGTGGAAACCCAGAGGCAGCTCCTCCTCTCCCTGAAAAGATACCCCAGTTCCCAGGGAGGAACTCTTTTGCCTAGCAGCAGAATGGGAAAAAGGAGCAGCCCTCACCCCACTGGGGCTGGAGGGTCCCTGAGACTTGGACAAGAATGAGAGGCAGAGGGCCAGGTCCTAACTTCTGGCATGTCAGCTGCAGCCCTGGACCTCGGGATTGGTCACTTTGCCTGCTGGCTCAAACTCACAGGGTCTGGGAGCAGGAAGGGGAGGGCCACTCATGCATCTGGGCCTGTTGGCACACAGACAGAAATCACCACAAAGAAATGCTCACCAGGCTGGCAGAATAGCTCACATGGATAGTGCACTTGCCCTGTGTGTGACCCGGGTTCGAGCCCCCACTACACTGAAGGAAGCTTTGGTGCTCTTTCTCTCTCTTCATTTCTTTCTCTCCCTCTCTCTCTCTCTCTCTCTCTCTCTCTCTGTTTCTTCCTTCTCTGAAGAAAGAGAGAAAGAAAAAGAGGAGAAAAGAAAGAAAGGAAGGAAGGAAGGTAGGAAGGAAGGAAGGAAGGAAGGAAGGAAGGAAGGAAGGAAGGAAGGAAAAGGGACAGGAAAAGAGGGAGGGGAAAGGAAGAGAGAAAAGTGAAGGGGAAAGGATAGGAGAGGAGAAGGGAGGGGAAAGGAGAGGAGGGGAGGGGAGAGAAGAAGGGAGGAGAGGAGAGGGCAGGGGAGGGGAAGGAAGGGGAGAGGGCAGAGGAGGGGAGGGGAAGGAAGAGGAGGGGAAGGGAAAGGAGAGGAGAGAAGAGAGGAGGGGATAGGGGAGGGGAGGGGAGGGGAGGAGAGAGAAGAGGAGGAGAGGGGAGGGGAGGGGAAGGAAGGGGACCGGAGGGGAGGGAGAGGAACATGCACCATGCAAAGGAGACTGTTTGGGGGAATTGAGCGGAGCCATGGGCTTGGCAGGGTCCAATGCACACGCAGACAGATAACTCATTTTCCTGGCTGGAGGAGAAGTGTGAGTCACTTGGTTTCCAAGTATTTCGACATTCTCTGCAAACTCCAGTTGTAGGCTGCTGTCCAAGACTCGCAGAGTCCTCTCCAACATCCACAGAGCCACAAGCAACACGAGGGAGCCAGGCTGCCACTGCTCCAGCCCTGCCGGGGCTCAGACCCCAGGCCTCTGAAGAACCACTCGGGCTGGGGCGGGGGGGCTGTGGTCTGTGCAGAACCCCCGCCTAAAGGGACTCACATTGGCCCCATGGGCGCAGTGAGTAGATGACCAAGGACACAACCACCAGGGGTAGCGGCCCCACCACCTGTGAGGAGCTCAGCCTGGGTCCCCAGCTCACAGCCCCACCAGCTTACATCCGTTAGGCTCCTCCCAAACTCTGCATTTCAGGCTGTTTGGATTCCGGAAGAATCTGTCTCCCTCTCTCTCTCTACCACCTCCTGCCCTTTTCTTGCCAGTCACCTTATTGCCATCTAATATGTTTCATGTTTATATAAGTATTTACATTGTCATATGTGTACAAATACACACACAGATATATATACACACACATATATACATATATATTCTTTTAAGAGAGAAAGAATGAAAGCATAACACCAAAGCCTCCTTCCATGTAGTGGGGATCAGGCTTGAATCTGGACCATGTCCCATGTCCACGGCAAAGCCGCACACTATCCAAATGAATCGCTTTTTTAAAAACTATATTTTTATTTATTGGATAGTGACAGATAAGTTGAGAGAGGAGGAGATAGAGAGGCAAAGAGACAGAGAGAGACACCTGCTGCTAGCCTTATCAAAGCAAGGAATGCAAAAGCTGAATAAGGGCAAGAGACTGGCATACTTTAACGATGACTCTTTAGTCACTATCAGGCCATTCCACCAGCTGGGGCCTTAATTGGGGAGTCCTGAGATTCCCAAACAGACTTGATGGGCCTAGAACTTGAATAAATCCCTCTCTCCATTGTTACCAGGCATTTCTATCAGGAACAACACAGTAGACCCCTTTGTGGACCCCCATAGGACCTTGCCCTCAACTTGGATCAACAATGGTATGTTCCATCCTCCGAAGGTACCACAGCACTGCTCAGCTCTGATTTATGGTGATGCAAGGGATTGAGCCTGGGACCCCAGAGTCTCAGGCTTGAGAGTCTTTTTGCATAACAATTATGCTATCTTCCAGGGCCTCAAATATTAGAATCTTTAAAAACAAATGTGGGGGGGGGGACAGGCAGTAGTGGTTGAGCATACATATTACCATAAGCAAGAATGCTGGTTCAAGGCTCTGGTTCCCACCTGCAGGAAGGAAGCTTCATAAGTGGCAGTGCAGTGCTGTGAGCATATCTCTATCTCTCTCCTCCTCCTCCTCCTCTCTATCTTCCCCTCCTCTCTCAATTTCTCTTTCTGCCCTATCAAATAAAAGGAATGGGGCTGGGGAGACACCATAATATTTCTGAAAAAGACTCTTGCTTGAGGTTCCAAGGCCCCAGGTTCAATCCTCAGCACCACCATGAACCAGAGGCAGGCAGTACTCAGGAATTTCTCTCTGAATTTCTCATTAAAATATTAAAAATTAATAATAATAAGGGGAAACATAGTCACCAGGAGCAGTGAATTTGCATGTGGGCACAGAGTCCCCGCAATAAGATTGGAGACAAAAAAAAAAAATGAAGGTGTGAGGCGCTGTTAATAGAGTGCTGAGACAGGCAGAACATGTCCCCTCAGATGAACATGTCCTCGTCCTCACAACCACCTGGTGAAGAGGGACTCTCTGCCTGCAGATGGGATGAAATTGAAGATTACCTGGGATTATCCAGATGAACCCAATGGAATGCCTGGAATCTTTTTGGCATGAAAGAAGGAAGGGAAGTGGGAGAGTTGGAGGAGGCAGAGACAGGAAGTGAGGCTATCAGAGTCACCTGACTGCTGGCCCCAGAGATGGGGAGGGAGCATGAGCAGAGACTGCTGGCGGATGGTAATGAAGGGCAGGGAGAATGTCTCCCTGAACACAGACTCTTTGGGCCTGGACTATCACCCAGTGAGACTCCCTCAGGAGTAAGAGGGCACTTCGGTGCCACTGCTGCCGCTACCGCTGCTACTTTAAGTCCTTCTGTTCGCAATGACTGGTCACTGCAGTGATAGGGACTGGGGACAGGGGGTCAAGGAAGGCAAGGGGTCAAGGGCATGGAGAAAGAGCCCTGAGAAGGAGGCTGGCCTGCAGGCACAGAGAAGCTCCCCCACAGCGGTGCCTGCCCTGCGGGAGATGTCTAGCAAGTCCCTAGGGGACAGATGGGACAGATGGTAAAGAATTATGATGCTAGTGACACTGGGAATAGCCCACAGTACTAAGTTTCCTATGAACAGATGATTTTTAATTTTTTTATATTTATTTATTTTCCCTTTTGTTGCCCTTGTTGTTCTTCATTGTTGCTGTAGTTATTGTTGTTGTTACTGATGTCGCTGTTGTTGGATAGGACAGAGAGAAATGGAGAGAGGAGGGGAAGACAGAGGGGGAGAGAAAGACAGACACCTGCAGACCTGCTTCACCACCTGTGAAGTGACTCCCCTGCAGGTGGGGAGCCAGGGGCTTGAACTGGTGTCGCTATGCTGGGCCTTGCGCTTTGCACCACGTGCATTTAACCTGCTGCACTACCGCCCACCTTCCTTGAACAGATGATTTATTGGAGTTATTTCTTTTTAGTCATCTGGGCTAACTTTTTCAGAAACAGAGAGATAGAGAGTGAGACAGATGAGGGAAGATGGGGGAGGAAAAAAGGGGGAAGGAAGAGGAGGGAAAGGAAAAGAGGGAGAGAGGGTGAGACAGAGAAAGAGGGGTCACCATAGCACTAAAGCTTCCTTCAACATGGTGGGGGCTAGACTCAAACTTGGCACACATGACAAAGCAGTCCGCTACCCACAGAATTAGTTTGGCAGCTGAAGAGATGACTCATCAAATATCAAACTACTGAAAAGTGAAATATATGTGTCTGAGAGGTAGCTCACTGGGTAGAGTGTCTGCACTATCACAGATGGTGCCCAGGTTGGAGCCCCCGCCCCATGCTTTTTCCCTTCTTCTTGGGACACAGCCAAGCTTTTCTGGGTGGTGGTGGGGCATCTAGCAACCTGGTCTTGTACCTGCCGGGCCCCCTCCTCTTGGCATCTGGCCACTTGATATTCAGGGTTAGAGGGAGACCACAGAGGCCATGGGCCCCAGGGCTCACCCAGGGCTGGTGCCATCGTCTCTCTTTTCTGCATGCTGACCAGACAGGCCTGCTTCCTCTCCTGGGGCTTGGATGCTTCTATTTCAGCTCCAGTTCTCTCCACTGACCTTGGCTCCCCAGCCCTGGTTCATCACAGACCTCATCTGCACATTCTCCATTCTGACTTGGAGGTCACAGTGGAGGCTTCCCATGCTGGGGGTTCTTGCAGAGCCTAATGTGTGAGGACATTTATTTCAACACCTTTGGCCTAGCAAAGGAACATGGATGAGATCATCAAACAGAATGTGCTATACTGGGTGAGTGGAGAACCCAGATGTGTACCAGATGTGGGATGGGTCATCCCACTCGGCCACTCGGGGTGGGCTGTGCTCTGGGCATGCATCCTCTACAAGGAGGAGTAAGCACCAAAAGTAAGTCCTCCCCACAGAGTAGCTCTTTGTCTCAGAGCTACAGAAAACAAACATTTACTTAGTGCTGGCCACTTAGCTGAAATCTGCACACATGTGCTTCTTCCAGTCCTCACAGGAAGCTTCCCAACATCACTTACAAGTGAGAAAGATGAGGTTTCAAGAAGTCAATTGTGCAGCTCACACAGCTAGAATGTGAAGGAACTAGAATGTGATAGAGATAGAATGTGAAGGAGGTAGATTATGAAGAAGCTAGAAGCTAATGTCGCTAGAAGGTGAAGGACATAGAATATGGAGTTAGACTATAAAGAAGCTAGACCATGATGGAACTAGAAGGTGATGGAGGTAGAAGGTGATGGAGATAAGATATGGAGGAGCTAGAAAATGACAGATCTAGGATATGAAGGAGCTAGAAGGTGATGGAGCTGGGATATGAAGGGACTAGAAGATAATGGTGCTAGGGTATGGAGAGAGCTAGAAGATGATGGATCTGGGATATGGAGGAGCTAGAAGATGATGGAGCTGAGATATGGAGGAGCTAGAAGGTGATGGAGATGGGATATCAAGAAGCTAGAAGGTGATGGAGCTAGGATATGGAGAGAGCTAGACGATGATGGAGCTGGGATATGGATGATCTAGAAGATGATGGAGCTGGGATATGGAGGAGCTAGAAGATGATGGAGCTGGGATATGAAGGAGCTAGAAGACAATGGCACTAGGGTATGGAGAGGGCTAGAAGATGATGGAGCTGGGATATGGAGGAGCTAAAAGGTGATGGAACTAGGATATGAAGGAGCCAGAAGGTTATGGAGCTGGGACATGAAGGAGCTAGAAGATGATGGCACTAGGGTATGGAGAGAGCTAGAAGATGATGGAGATGGAATATGGAGGAGCTAGAAGGTGATGGAGCTAGGATATGCATGAGCTAGAAGGTGATGGAGCTGGGATATGAAGGAGCTAGAAGGTGATGGAGCTGGGATATGAAGGAGCTAGAAGATGATGGTGTTAGGGTATGGAGAGACCTAGAAGATGATGGAGCTGGAATATGGAGGAGCTAGAAGGTGATGGAGCTAGGATATGCATGAGCTAGAAGGTGATGGAGCTAGGATATGCATGAGCTAGAAGGTGATGGAGCTGGGATATGAAGGAGCTAGATGATGGTGCTAGGGTATGGAGAGAGCTAGAAGATGATGGCGCTGTGATATGAAGGAGCTAGAAGGTGATGGAGCTAGGATATAATGCAACTGCAGTTTGAAAGAACTTTCTTTTTCAATGCTTTATTTCTTTATAGGATAGAGATAGAAATCGAGAGAGAAGGGGGAAATAGACCTGGCAAGATAAAGACATGTACAGCACTGCTTCCCCACTCAGGAAGCTTGAACCTGTTTCCCTGCACATGTATGCTCAAATGAGCGAGCCACCACCTGGCCTGAAAAGAACTTCCATCCTTTTTATTAGTCTATCTTTTCATCATGATTTTCTATATATCATCACCAGAAGAGTGTAATTCTTTCATTTTTTTATAGTTACAGGATTTTATTTATTTATTTATTTATGCCTCCAGGGTTATTGCTGGGGCTCAGTGCCTGCACCTTCAAAACAGCTTCCCAAGCCATTCCTTGTGGGAGACGTGCTAACTATATGCTTTGTCTTGATGCTGAATGCAAGCAACTACTAAAGCAGTATGATGAGTCGGGCGACCCAGATGTGGCTTGACCATCTCATTGCCTCCCTGGATGCAGCACGCCAAGCCCGCTGGCAACAACTCACGGAAAGTCTGAACTTCACCCACTCAAGTAGGAAGGCCTGGAAGCTTCTTCATAGTCTGGGTGCCGGTAGCCAACCCCCTCCCGTCTCCCATCCTCCCGTATCTCCAAACTCAGTGGCCAGTCACCTAACTCAAGTTGGACGTGCTAAGATCGACCCAGTCTGGAAAAGAGAAATTTCCCATGAGTGGTCATCCCACTTCCGTTTATCTTGTCCATCTCCAAAACTCTCTCCCTTTACACTGTCTGAACTGGAAGACGCTTTGAAGAGGGTTAAACCGGGAACAGCTGCTGGCTATGATAACGTCACCCCAGAACTCATTCTTAACTTGGGCCCCGCAGCAAAGAAGTGGCTCACTTCATTCCTGTCCCACATCTTGGAATCTGAATCTATGCCCAAAATTTGGCGTCGTGCGAAGATAATAGCAGTTTTGAAACCAAAGAAAGACCCAACACTGTCCGCCAGCTATAGACCAATTTCTCTCCTCTCCGTGTGTTACAAACTCCTTGAGAAGCTGCTTCTGTCACGTATTTCTCCTCTTACAGAGAAATTCCTATCACCCGCCGAAGCTGGTTTCTGCCCAGGAAGATCTACCTGCGAACAAGCCCTGGCCCTCTCAACTTACATTGAAAATGGATTCCAGAAGAATTTAAAGACGGGTGCTGTCTTTGTTGATCTCACAGCAGCCTATGACACGGTCTGGCACCGTGGTCTCCTAGTCAAGATCTCAAGATGCCTGCCTCCATGGGTGGCCAACACTATATCATTTCTTCTCCAAAACAGAAGATTCCGGGTGCATCTGGGTGACAAGTCTAGCAGATGGAGACTTGTCTCAAGTGGCCTCCCCCAGGGCTCTGTTCTGGCTCCTATGCTATTCAATATTTACATCAATGACCTCCCAGAAACTTCTTCAAGGAAGTTCATCTATGCCGATGACATCTGCTGTGCAACTCAGGCATCCAAGTTCGACATCCTCGAGGAAACACTCATGAAAGACATGTCTCTGATATCTGATTACTGTAAAAAATGGCGACTAATCCCTAGCACTGCAAAAACGGTATCATCTGTTTTCCATCTACACCATGCCTCGGCCTCGCGTGAGCTTAATGTGCAGCTTGGCGATACGAGAATCCGGCATGAAGCCCAGCCAGTCTATCTTGGCGTTACTCTCGATCGCACTCTGTCATTTCACGAACATCTCATAAAAACTGTAGCAAAGGTGGGCGCGAGGAATAACATCATTGCAAGACTGGCCAGCTCCTCATGGGACGCGAGCGCTTCCACACTACAATCATCATCTCTGGCATTATGCTATTCCACTGTGCCCCAGTATGGTTCCGTAGCCCCCATGTCCACTTGGTCGATTCCAAATTATATTCCTCCATGAGGATAATTTCTGGAACCATCCATTCCACCCCAGTCCCATGGCTGCCAGTTCTTAGCAACATCGCCCCACCAGATATTCGTCAGGATGCGGCATCATCTAAGTTCATTTCCCACGTCTACGCTCGACCAGACCTGCCAATATACGCGGATATCTTCGCCCACCCTGTCCAACGCTTGACGTCTCGTCACCCAATCTGGTCCCCTACGCCTACACTAAACTTCTCTGTTCCAGACTCTTGGAAACAGAGTTGGCAGTCAGCTGAGGTAAAGAACAAACACCTCATCGCAGACCCCTGCGAGCGTCAACCCGGCTTTGACCTGGCACGTTATGAGTGGGCCCTCCTCAATCGCTAGCGAACAGGCCATGGCCGGTGCGCCGCTATGTTCCATCGCTGGGGAGCCAGAGACGACCTGAACTGCCCCTGCGGCTGCAGACAGACTATGACCCACATAGTCAATGACTGCCACCTCTCCAGATTCAAAGGAGGTCTTTACATCAGGCTCAACCTGACGCTGTTGACTGGCTACGGAAGAAGGGCAAATGCTAGAAGAAGAAGTGCCTGCACCATGAATCCACTGCTCCTGGAGGCCATTTTCCCCCCTTTTGTTGCCCTTGTTGTTGCAGCCTTGTTGTGGTTACTACTGTTGTTGTTACTACTGTTGTTGATGTCGTTCATTGTTGGATAAGACAGACAGAAATGGAGAGAGGAGGGGAAGACAGAGAGGGGGAGAGAAAGACAGACAGCTGCAGACTTGCTTCACTGCCTGTGAAGTGACTCCCCTGCAGGTGGGGAGCCGGGGGCTCGAATCGGGATCCTTATGCCAGTCCTTGTGTTTTGCACCATGTGCACTTAACCCGCTGCCCAACCCCTTAGTTACAGGATTTTATTACAAAAAAAAATTGATGGCAATCTGTATATCCCTGATTCCATTTGCATATGCTCTTTTACACTTATTATCGTCACAACAGATGTTAAAGCTCTAAACACTCTACCCCAAGGCATACAGAAACTGTCATTCCATAGAACTATCAAGTTTGGGAATGCAAACTGTTCCCATGTTATGTATGAGTAAACTGAAGCTCCACAGGACTGAGTGTTGTCACATGGTGAACGCCATGTTCAAGACCAGAACCAAGGTCCTGGTGGACTCGGTTTTGCTTCCCTTCCTTCCATGCACTCCTCCAGGCCAGACTCAACACTCTGCCACAAATGGCAGTCCTTAGTCTTTCATCGCTGCAATACTCTTCTGCTTCCCTCGTCAACAAGAGAGCGTCTCATCTCAGCCAGTCTACGTGGATCTATGAGTTCTGTTTCAGGGGCGCTTGGGAAGGCTGAGGGGGGGAGACCCAAACAGAATTACTCTCCCTCCCCTCTTCCTCAAAGACAAAGCATGAGCACAGAGGAGCCCCTGGAGCAACTCCTCACGGATGCACCAGATGCTGGGCAGTGTGGCCCGTGCTCCTGGATAAGGCTTCCCTGAGCTGGCCACATCCACCTCAGATGAAGTGAGAATCAGGACAAGAGCATCAGAGGCAGAGCCAGGCACAGGTCAAGGGATGAGCTGGAGCTACTGAGAGCACAGAGGAGCAGAGGAGCAGAGGCAGCCATTAGGGGAAGGAGACAGACAGACAGACAAGGCCTTATCTACTGATTTGCCTCTTTCCTTAGCCAAATGGCAGAGCTTCCACTTCCTGATCAAAAAAAAAAAAAAGGAGGAAGAAGAGAGAAGAGGACCCAGAAGGAAGCTTTTGTGAAAGACCCACCTTGGGGGAGGGGCAGTGATACACCCAGTTGAGCACTCACAATACCATGTCCAAGGGTTAGGGTTCAAGCTCCCAATCCCAGCCTGCAGGGGAGAGCTTTCAGGGATGATGAAGCAGGGCTGCAAGTGTCTCTCTTTCTCTCTCCCTCTCTATCTCCCTCCTCCCTTCTCAACTTCTGTTTTATCAAGTAGCAAAAAGAGGGGGAAAAAGAAAAAAGATAGAAAGTAGTCACTGGGAACAGTAGATTCATGATATAGGTACTGAGACCCAGTGATAAAACTGGTGGCAATAATGATAATAATAGGGGGCTGGGTGATGGTGCACCTGGTTGAGTGCACATGTTACAATGTGCAAGGGTCCAGGTTCAAGCCCCTGGTCCCCACCTGCAGGAGGAAAGCTTTGCAAGTGGTGAAGCAGGGATCTCTCTCCCTTCTCTACCACCCCCTTCCCGCTCAATTTCTGGCTGTCTCTATCCAATAAATAAATAGAGATAATAAAACATTTAAAATAAATAATAATAATAATAGTAGTAGTAGTAAAAATATAGGTGGATAGTTATAGAAATAATAGCCAACCTTTATCTGTGACCTTGGGAGAACTACTGCAGTTTCCAATGAAGGGTATGAGGACATAGAATCCTGGTTATATTCCTGTTATCTTATAATTTGTAAATAAATATTAAGTCACTAGTAAAAAATAAGTTTTATTGCAAAAAAAAGTAAAAAGTTAAGAAAGATCTAACTTTTTTTTTTTTAATGCAGCATCAAGTGAGTATCATCAAGTAACCTTCCTGGCCCAACATTTTTATTCTATATCCAGAGAGAGAGAGAGTTGTCAGAGGGAGAAAGTGGCAGACAGACAGAAGAAAGGAGGGAGCTTCTCTGTCAGCCTCACTGTCCACGTAGTTCCCTCGGTACCTTCCATGGCGCTCCCTGGTAATAAGCACCTAGGTTTAAACATTGCCCACCCACAATGAAGTGCATATTCTACCCCTTGAGCTATCTTCTGGCCTTGTCTTTAGCTAACTTCAATAAGAAGAAAACACCCCTCAGAGCTGCATTAATGGTAGTTGGGAAGACAACTGAAAGTCGTATCCCATGCCAACTGGCCTTTTCACCTCAGTCCTAGCAGACACCTGATTTCACTCCACACAAAATCACATGGTGACATTTCTGACCTTCTGTGCGGTCATCCCAAGGGCACAGTCAGCTCCAAGAAACTCAGACACTTCTCAGACTCTCTCCCAGCCTCCTCCTTCCAGAACTGCTCTCCAGACACAAGATGGAACCAAAACCTGTTTGAAGCCACTCGAAGATGTAAATGCAAAATGAGTTTATGTTCCGCCACACGGGCTGTTGGCCTTTCATGTTTCAGACACAAAGCTTCTCTATCTTTTTTAATATGCAAACCAGAGGCTGCTCTGTTCAGCCCACTTTGGGTTGCACTAGCAGCTGCAATGTCTGGATCACATCTGGACAGTCTCAACCCTGGGGAAAGCTGGATTCACACCTGTAAAGGGAGAGTGAGGCAACACACAGCTAGCACAGGGTCTAAGCTCAAGCTAGGGGTCGCTGGAACTCAGGCTGCCTCTGTGGGCCTTGCTGCCTCTTCTCTCAGGGCTAGGGCCCTGGCTGGGCACGCGGCAGCCATGACTGAGCTGCAGGAATACTCACGGATCTCACAGCTGGCGCCTGCCCAGCCGTGTGGGCAGAGACAGGTGTACCCATTGGGCTGGTCCAGGCAGGTGCCCGCGTGGTGGCAGGGGCTGCTGTCACACTCATTTACGTCAATGTCACACTCGTCACCTAAGGACAAAGGAAAAGTGGTGATGAGACAGGCAGGGGATGCAGCTGTCACTCATGCCAGGCCAGAGAAACCTGATTTCAGCAGCGACAGCCTGACTTGCTCTCTGGACCAAGAGCAGAACTCCCTCCCCCTTCAGGATAAGTCACCTTCAGCAAAACTAAACCAGAAAAAGGAGGACAGCTTGGGTACAAAGCTTGGCCTCCCCCATCCCCACCCCCGGGCCCAGGGGACGAGTCAGTGGAGATGGAGTCCCAGATCAGAGCGTCTCTTCATGAGTGATCAGTAAAGCAGACTTGGCTTCCTGATCTTATTCAAGAACCCAATTTTATTTTTTAAATATATTTTATTGGGTAGGGGTAGATAGCATAATGGCTATGCAAAGAGACTCTGATGTCTGAGGCTCCAAAGTCCCAGGTTCAATCCCCTGCACCACCACAAGCCAGAGCTGATCAGTGCTCTGGTTAAAAAAATAAATTATATATATAATTTATTTATTTTATATATTTATAATTTGTCTTTTACTTATTTTGGTTAGAGACAGGACAGAGGTTCAGAAGGAAGACACACACACACATACACACAGAGAGGAAGAGAGAGACACACACACATACACACAAAGAGAGAGAGAGAGAGAGACTTGCAATACTGCTTCCCATTTAAGAAGACTCCCCCCTGTAGGTGGGGACCAGGGGCTTAAACCCAGGTCCTTATACACTGTGATGTGTGTGCTCAGCCAGGTATGCCACCACCTGCCCAGGCACCAATTTAAATTTTTATTGTGTGTTTCTGATGTGCTGGGATCCTATGGGGGTGGGGGAGAGGGAGAGAGATCTCACTGCTCTGGATCACCAACTTTTTCAGATAGAAAAAGACAAACGGTCGGACAAACAGAAGGAATGAGATCAAAGCACTGACACCCCCAGAGTGCTGCTATACCCCCTGTGGTGCGTGGGGAGCTCAAACCTGAGCCACGTGCACGGCAAGGCAGGCACACTTCCAGCTGAGCTATTTTACTGACCCCAAACATCCTACTCACCCCTCCTCCTTCCTGGCAGAGCAGGGCCTCAAACATATGCATTGTTAGGGTTCCCAGGGTGCTCTTTCACTCAGAGACAGAGACAGAGACGCTATAGCACCTCCCAGTGAGTGAGTTCTGGGGTTCAATCCTGCACTGCGCACTTGGCAAGGCACATGTCCCACCCTGTGAGCCACCTCTCAGTTCCTCAGTTTGGTTCTGGATCTAGTCAACTGAATTTTATTTTTTCTTCTGGAATTTTGAAACAACTGAAAATGCATATTCAGTGATTTTAAGGGAGAGAGCAGGGTGTTTGAAGAGTTTCTGGATATTTCCAGGGCACAGCTGTGTGCCCATGCTGAATTAATTATGAACATGGACTCCTCCTTCCAAATACCCGGATGTGCTTCTGAGAGACCGGAAAACTCAGGAAGGTCATCAGGCCCACCTAGGTAGACAGAGTTGTGTATGTGGGCGTAGCCTAGATCTGACATCCCATCGTCTTCTTGGAAATGGCACCCAAGGGAAGCTCACATCACTTCAGCTGCCTCAACTCCACATCTTGGGGCCTCCTTGAACTCCCTCATACCCACCCCCACACCCAAAGAGGGATGGGCTAGTTTAAGTTTGCAAACCAGACCAGGGATGAAGTTGCTGTGGTCCAAACACGAAGGAACAGGAAATAGCTAGTGAATCAACAAGCATGTGAGCAATGCCAGCCTCCTTTCGCAGGCCAGCCACACAAAGCACAAAAGGGCACTTTGGATCTCAGGTCAAGACCACAAGGCGCCGCCTTCCTCACCTCAGTGTCAGAGCACAGGACTTGCATGCCTGAGGCTCCAGGTTCATTTCCTGGTCCTGCTGTGCATCACAGCTGAGTGGTGCTCTGGTCTCAACTCTCCCTCTCACTGCCCCTTCCCCACTCACACATTCTCTATTGCTCAGAAAAGTAAACAGATCTTCCAAAAACTACATCTCATCAAAGCTATACACAAGGTTTCAGTGTTTCTTAGCTTGAAAATGAGGAAAAACAAAAATTAAAAACATTCTTTGTATGCTTAAATGCAAAAGGTGATGAGAATAAATTCTAGCACTATAGCCACACCTTAAAGCAAAGGAGAAAGTACATCAAAATTTTGTCCATTTTCAAAAAGCAGTGTTGCCGTGTACACTCAGGTAATTACTTCCAGGTTTGTGTAATTAGCATTAAAATCTTTTTTAATATATTTATTTTATTTATTTATTCCCTTTTGTTGCCATTGTTGTCGTTATTATTATTGTTGTTGTTGTTGTTGGATAGGACAGAGAGAAATGGAGAGAGGGAGGGGAAGTCAGAGAGGAGGAGAGAAAGACACCTGCAGACCTGCTTCACCGCCTGTGAAGCGACTCCCCTGCAGGTGGGGAGCCGGGGTTTGAACTGGGATCCTTATGCCGGTCCTTGTGCTTTGCGCCACCTACGCTTAGCCCGCTGCACTACAGCCCGACTCCCTGTAATTAGCATTAAAATGCTTTTCTCTCTGCTATCGGCTCTCATCATGTTCATGAAGTCACCATATGTCCCCCAAGAGCCATTTTAGACAAGAAACCTTACATCCAAACCACTAGCATCTGCTTCACTTCACACTCTTCATACCTTGCACCCATACCTGATGATTTTTTAAATTTATTTTCCCTTTTGTTGCCCTTTTTTATTGTTGTTGCAATTGCTGTCATTGTTAGATAGATCAGAGAGAAATGGAGAGAGGAGGGGAAGACAGAGAGGGGGAGAGAAAGATAGTCACCTGCAGACCTGCTTCACCGCCTGTGAAGAGACTCCCCTGCAGGTGGGAGTCAGGGGCTCAAACCAGGATCCTTACGCCGGTCCTTGTGCTTTGCACCATGTGCGCTTAATACTGCCTGACTCCCACCTAACGACTTTTTATTTTTTGCAGGAAAAAAAAAATCTGTCAGGAGAAACATTTACTCCTCCTGGGCCCTACAAGGTTGATTATCATTCAGGAGTGTCTAAGCGAATTTACTTCCAGCAATAAATATAGTCATTGGCATCAATAGGAGAGACATGGAACTGATTGCCTCTTCTGAGCTGATTTCAAAGGTTGTCCCTGTATTAATGGGCTAATTGCTCTGTGTGGGGAAGGGCATGGACCTGGCCATTACAAATGCCATTACCTGGGAGACTAGGTGATGAGATGCTTTAACAAGAACGTTCAGAGAAACACTAAAAATGCCATTACCTGGGAGACTAGGTGATGAGATGCTTTAACAAGAACGTTCAGAGAAACACTAAAAGCGTGAAATCAATGGCTTTGACAAATAGCAACATTACTACTACTTTCCAGCCATTTAGGAAGACAGCCTTAATTGAGGTTTACTAAATAACTCTTTCCCTTAGCAGGCTGTGGCTTCTAAGATACTTGTTACCTTTATAGTAATGGCTACATCCACCAGGCAAAACTCAAATGCCTCTCTCTCTCTACCCCAGAAGCACAGTATCAAAAAAATGACTTCCTTGCTTCTTTTCATCCTAAGGTCCCTATTCTCATCTGCTTTTTGACTCTTGCTGATTAGACATTTCGTCCTACTTTATATCTTATCACCTTCCAGTCACCAAGTTGCACACTGGCTATCATAATCCCATCCTGACTTCCCTGGGCAGACAACCTCACCAGTGTGTCCCAGAACCTCACCTCCCCAGAGCCCTACCCCACTAGGGAAAGACAGAAACAGGCTGGGTGTGTGGATCGACCTGCCAGTGTCCATGTCTAGCAGTTACAGAAGCCAGAATTCCCACCTTCTGCACCCCAAAAAGTAATTTGGTCCATACCCGAAAGAGGAAGAAATATTAGGGAAAGATGACCAGAGGGCTCTGAACTCCAATTCCATCAAGACACAGGGAGAAAAGAGGGGAAAAGGAAGGACATTTGGAAGTAGCGATAGGTGCAGGTGTGACTTTAAAAGGAAGAGAAATCCAGGATTTTAGGGGGAAATCAGACAAATATACATAAATATAGATAGTTATAGAAATAATAGCCCATATCTGTGACCTTGGGCAGTTTTCAATGCAGAGCTCCGGTGGTGATAACGATGTAGGATTTATGCCCCAGTTATCTAATAATTCTGTAAATCAACATTAAATCACTAGTAACTGAATTAAAACAAAAGAAGGAAAGAAAAGAGGGAAACCCTTCTGATTACCTAAACTTTGGGCAAGTATAGAGCTCTTCACCCAGCCTGCCACGTGCTGTTCTAGTCCAGAGGAACCCAGGAATCAATCAAAGGACTGGAGCTCCACACAAAATCTCCAGCCTACAGAGTTCAGTCTGACTTTCCTCCTCATGGTATCTTTACAGCTAGTCTTGGAACCCCATGACATTGCTTAAGGTTATCAATCCCATGCCAGCCAGGAACCCAGTGAACTGGTAGCTATTTCTACAGCACATGAGCAGCCCTGAAGCCCTGGAGAGAGGCAACATACTCAGATAACTCCAGAGGTGCTTACTGAGCCCCTTTACAGATCAGCATGCCTTTACTTCTAGTTAAGTCACTCATCCCCTCACTGCCTCTGGGTTTTAGACCTCTTCGGTGCCCCATACCAGTGATGGGGGAGATGAGGGTGATTCTGAAGAAGGGATTCCAGCAACCTGAAGACCCGCCCCCTGAAAGATGCTATTCTTCTCTGCCTTACAGCAGTCAGTCAATTTGTCACCTGTCTCACGTGAGAGAGCTGGTGAATTCTTAGGTATGGCAGGGAGCAAGCTTGGTTTTCAGCTGTTTCCCCAGAAGAAGTGTATTCTACATGCATTCCACTGCCCCGATGTTCCATTGGCTATCAATCTGCATTCCAGCTTCTTTTAGTCGAAGAGTTCTCAGTCTGTTATACCAGCTTTCTATCCTTTTTTTTTTCAAACTTATAGCCGACTTAATAAATATATGCTTTCACTGGCTTTTTCATTGACTTGCTTACTGGGCTTTTTATTTGAATTGGAGAAAAATCAATTACATTTAAATCATTGTTGTGCTTGAATAACATTTGTGAAGAGAATACAAAATGGAATTTCCACTTGACTGAGGCTGAAAATCAGAGCCTGGACTTTCAACCTTCCACAATTTCTTTTCTATCTGCTATTTTCCATCTCCCTAAACCTACTATTTTCTATGGGGCATATGTATATGTATATGTATATGTATATGTATATGTATATGTACAGTATACTATACTATGTATAGTGAGTATCATTTCTGGACAGGATTATTCAAGTATAAAGAAGTATGTCATTTAATTCTGTGTACTTTCTTCAAACACGTTGAAACCCTAAAAAGGAGTAAAGTCCCTGTTGTTGATAAATTCTTGGGTTGTGCAAATGCATATTGAATGCTATCAGTGAAAATATTACCACCATTATACCTTGAATGACATATAAACTTACTATGGGACAGAGACTCAACAGGGTGCTGTAACTATAACAACTACATATATATTTCATTTAAAATAAAATTAGTTAAAAATATTTGAAGTTTTATCATTGATAGAGTCACTGTAAACAACTGAATAAGAAGTATACATATATATATATATACTTTTTAAAAATTGCCAGTACTATAAATCTACTACTACTAGTGACCATTTTTCCCTTTTTTCTTTCTATTTTTATTGAATAGGATAGAGAGAAATTGAGAGGAGAAGGAAGATATATATATATATATATATATATATATAGAGAGAGAGAGAGAGAGAGAGGGAGAGAGAGAGAGAGAGAGAGAGAGAGAGAGAGAGAGAGCTGCAGACCTGTTTCACTGCTTATGAAGTTTCCCCCTGCAGGTGGGGACTGGGGGCTTAAGCTCAGGTCCTTGAACATGGTAATTTGCCTGCTTAACCAGGTACACCACTGCTTAGTCCTTGAAAAGCACATTTAAAAAAAGCACATTTAAAAAAAGACAACAGGTAGTACATGCCTATTGTCATGGAGAGAAAACAAACAGCTGAGGACCAAAACCATCCTGGCTGTCAGCTTAAAGTCATTTTTAGAATACAATGTTTTCACTGAACTGAGAAGAAATGAAGTTTTTTGTTGGCCAAGGCTCATTAAATACTTGTTAAATAGATGCCATAGAACTTGTTAAATAGATGTCACAGTAGATAGAGCCACATGGAAGAATGTCATCAAAATTAAGTTTGAGTTTGCTGCATCCCATGATTTTGTTGCTGAATATAAGGCGTGAATAAGATGGAGACCCTATAACCCTGACAAACAAGATAAAAGGTGACCTGTCTCAAAGTCTACAGAAGACTGGAAAGTGTACAAAGCCTCACAAGTCAAAGAGGAGTGAAATCACTGACGTGTGTGCGTGTGTGTGTGTGTGTGTGTGTGTGTGTGTGTGAACTTTAGTATTTTCTAAATACAGAAACAGGTAATCTACAGTAATAATTTTCCTTTCTCCTTTTGATTTCGTTGACCTTTTTATTCTTATTTTTATTTGCCTATTTACTCTGTCTAGGACATCCAATGCTGTGTCTATCAGGAGTGACAAGAGTGGTCATGTCTGTCTTGTTATTAACCTTAGAGGAAAATATTTCATTCTGTTCACCAGTTTTATGATACTGTTTTGTATCATAGTCATCAAATTGTAGGTTTGATATATCTTCAGAAGTAGCTAGTATTTTGACTTGTGATTCACTTAGTTAATAAACATATACTGAATAACCACAAAATGAATGATACTATATGAACATATTGATGCAGACTCCAGATAATATAATTAATGTTTGAAGCATTATAATATACATATTTGTGGGGGGGTGTAGCCAGAATCTTTTCTATCTATGATCTCAGCTTGCTGGGTCACTTTTTCGTTCAGAGATAACATGCAGAGAGAAAGGGTGAGCTATCCTAGCACTCCAGTGCCATAGCACTTCCCATGTGGTATAAAAATAAAATAAAATAATAAAAAGAGGGATCTCATTGATCACCCAGCTTATTCTGTGAGAGTCACACCTTAGCAGTAAGGCATAGCTATCCTTTGAAGAAAGGCTCCTATAGCTACTCTAGTCTTTAAAATATTTTGTAAAGGTAATAAGAATCAACCACTACTTCTAAAAGAAATACCACAACATGCAACCACTCAACAAGTAAATTCATAGGGCCAGCATCCACATAAAAATGTGGACACACAAAGAAGCAAGGGACATGTGTCTAATGTCAGAAGAAAAAGTGGTCAAGAAACACAGTTCCAAAGGAGAATATAGGAAACTGAAATAGACCAATTACAATGAGAAAATTGAAGCTGTAATTAAAAGCCTCCCCCCAAACAAAAACCCAGGGCTTGATGAATTTACTGGTCTGAATTACACTAATTCATAAAAAGTTGGCCCATTACCTATTCTTCTCAAGAACTTTTCAAGAAAAAAAAATGAAGTAAAGGAAATTCTTCTGTATACTTTTTATGATACCAACATTACCTTGGTACCAAAAACAAACAGAAACATCACAAAAGCAGGAAACTATAGGCCAGACTCTCTGATGAACATAAATGCAAAGTTACAAAAGAAAATCTTTGGGGAGTCGAGCAGTAGCTCAGCGGGTTAAGCGCAGGTGGTATAAAGCATATGGACTGGCATAAGGATCTCGGTTCAAGCCCCCAGCACCCAACCTGCAAAGGGGTCACTTCACAAGCAGTGAAGCAGGTCTGCAGGTGTCTGTCTTTCTCTCCCCTTCTCTGTCTTCCCCTCCTCTCTCCATTTCTCTCAGTCCTATCTAATGATGACAACATCAATAACAACAACAATAATAACTACAACAACAATAAAACAACAAGGGCAACAGAAGGGAATAAATAAATTAATATTTAAAAAAAAGTTTAGCCTTTAAAAAAAAAGAAAAGAAAATCTTTGCATACTGAGTTCAACAGTACACTCAGATGGTCATACACCACAGCTATATGGATTTACTTCAGACATGCAAGGATAATTCAATATATGCAAATCCATTTATGTGAAATAGTGTATCAACAAGAGGAGAGAAGAGAATTATATGATCAGATCAATAGATACAGAGAAAACCCTTGATATGGCTTAACATTAGTTTATGATAAAAGATTTTAGCAAAATGAGAACAGAAAGAATTTGATTCACTGTAATAAAAAATATTTTTAAAAATGGTGCCCCAGTTTCCAGAGAGAGAGAAATGACACAGGATAATGCCATCTAATAGTCTATAATATATTTAATTAAGCAAAAGAGAAAACCTTTACGTTTAAAAAACATCTAGTAGTGGATGCTGAGAAGGCAGTTGGAGATTTGCTAAACATTATAGTAAAAAGATTGCATTTATTTCCCACAAGACATCAAAATAAATTTCAAATTAATGGTTTTGTGTACAAAATTAGCTCAAGGTCAGAACAACTGGAGAATTTTATAGTATTTCTACAGTATTTTTCTAGCATGAAGTGGCAAGAAACTAAAAGCAAGTATAGGGATCTAATAACACAAACATGTAAATAACAGGTAATTCATAAACACTTTATAGACATATAAAAGGTATATAACAGTGAAAAATATGTTCAATCCACGGCAGATAGAAAGGATTGTTTCAAATAAAGAGTAAAGATTAATGTGAATGGTCCAGTGGAAAAGAAAATAAAGAAGAGCAGAGTTCATAACACACACACACACACACACACACACACACACACAAAGAACACAATGACCAAAAGGGACTTTTTATGCGTTGAATCTCACAAGTAATCAGAAACAAAACAAAACAAAAATTGGGAGCTGGGAAGAAGGAGGAGTGACAAGACTTGTGTGAATGAAACCCTGAATTTAATTCTTACTACCACATATGCTGCAGCAGTCCTCTGGGCTTTCTCTCATTCATCAAAAAAATAAAGAATAATAAAAAATAAATAATTAAAGTGCTTTTCATTAGTAAATTGGAACAAAACTTAAGTGGTATGTTTGACAATTCTTAATATTGTGTGAAGAGGAAGAAAAAAATATCTTACAACTAACCCCGTACTCAATGGCAAAAACTGTGAAAGCTTTTAACTGACAATCTTGGGAATTTTAGTGAATCTGCTCTCAGTTCCCAGCTCACTTGCCTGTAAACCCAGGTGGACAGACACACGTGCCATTCAGACCTTCACTGTCACAGGTGCCTCCGTTCAGACAGCTGACATTAGCGCAGGGGTCTTTGTAGGATTCACAGTGGATTCCTGCAGTGAAACAAGCAGAAAGCGTGACTCAGAGCAACCTCCAGTACCCGGGGCTTTGGAAAACAGAAAGTAAGAAAGTCCTGGAATGAGGTGAAGCTTTCACAAATATGTGTAAATATAGGGGAGAGGGAGAGGGAGAGGGAGAGGAGAGATAGCAAGAGAGAGGTCACCACCACTTTTGACTTGAGCTGGTTGTAAATACATATCTCAGGAGAAAATGTCAATTCCCCTTCCAGCTCACAGGTACTACCAACACATCATATTTAAGTTCATACTTTCTTTGGCCACCTAGTCCCAAACCTGAAGGACCAAAAGTTAAATCCTCAAAGGATATAGTGAATGGAACTGAGGTGATAATGCAAAGAATAATAAGCAGAAAAGTTGAAGACAACTACTAGATGAGTTCATTCAGGTGTGAAATCCATTTTTAAACTAATTTATATGGGGGGGGTGGTTAATGGTTTTTAGTATACTTGTGGACACATGGGTCCAAGTTCTCATCTCACCATGACAGGTTCCTGAAAAACACTATCATTCCCAACTGAGGTCCTTTTCCATCATCAAATACCAGGACCCTACTGCTCATTTTGTTTCTGCATTTCTAATGACAATTCTTTGAAACTCTGTACTCACTCCTGTGATTATTTCCTTAACTAGCGTTTGGATGTTGACCTCATTATTTTGTGCTTCAACCTTTGGGGGGCTTTTAGCTGGACTCTTGTCCTGGTTCTATTTCTTCTTGTTGGCTTAAACATTCTATATAGTATGTTATGAGGTCCCTCTCTCAGTACTATTCAAATTACTGATCACTCTTGCCTGGATTGATTTGTGTCTAAGTAAGGTACTTAAAGGGTTCACAGTTGTGGAAATTGACAGTTGTTTCAATAGTATTTTGAGTTGGAGCTCAGTGGCTTAAAAGCCACTTTTGTTCTTTTTCTTTTCTGTAGGCTATGGGAGCTTGAGGGCTTTTAAACTATAAGTAGGCTTCTTAGCTTAATCACTGACTCCTGACCAAGAGAGAAAGCAGAGTGGGGCAAAGATAATCCAGTCCTTATGCAAAGAGACTCTCACAGCCCCCCTGCTAGGCCACCTAGGTGTAGATCTTCTACTGAGTTTTCTGGTTAGTTCTCTGTCCCCTGGTGTCAGCACAGGACCTCCCTGCCACTGCTCCAGATTCTGAGGGCAGTAGCAATGGAGACTCACAGTTGCATTTGGTGAGTCTCAGGGGAGCCCTCTCCTCCCTTCAGGTGTCGATTTGTTGGTGAAACAGACTGGAAGTGGTGTCTCAACTGCTAAACTACTAGACTGTTACCAGCCACTTAATCTCTCCCTAGGCTCCTCTCTGTCCATGAGCCACATGTGTTTGCACTCAAATTCAAGAGCATTGAAATCATCCCAAGCATCTTCTTGGACCAGTGCAATTAAACTAACACTTAACAATCAACGAAAGATTAGTAATACTCTCAAATTGTGGAAACTCAACAGTACACTACTTAACAACTACTGGGTTAAAGAGGAAATTAAGGAATAAATCAAAATGTTTTGAGAGTTCCATGAAAATGAAGACACAAGCTATCAAAATATTTGGGACACAGCTAAGGCAGTACTGAGAGGGAAGTTCATAGCCATACAAGCACACACTAGGAAATAAGAAAAAGCACAAATGAACAACCTGATTGCACATCTTAAAGACCTAGAAGAAGAAGAACAAAGGAACCCTATAGCAACCAGAAGGACAGAAATCACTAAACTTAGGGCAGAAATAAATAACATTGAAAATAAGAAAACCATACAAAAGATGAATGAAAGTAAATGTTGGTTCTTCGAAAGAGTGAACAAAATCAACTAACCTTTAGGCAGACTCATAAAACAAAAAAGGGAGAAGACCCAAATACATCGAATTATAAATGAAAGAGGAGATATCACAACAGACACCACAGAAATTTTGCATATCATGTGAGACTTCTATAAACAACTAACTATATGCCAAGCTAGAGGACCTGGAAGAAATGGACGATTTCCTAGATACCTACCAACTTCCAAAACTAAGTAAAGAGGAAGTGGATAACATGAACAGGCCCATCACAGTTAATGAAATTGAAACAGTTATCAAAAACCTTCCCAAGAATAAAAGTCCTGGACCAGGTGGTTTTATAAATAAATTCTATAAAACCTTCAAAGAAGAACTAATATCTCTACTTTTGAAAGTCTTCCAGAACATTGAAGACACTGGAATACTCCCTTCCAGCATCTATGAAGCCAACATCACTTTGATACCAAAAGCAGACAGGGACACAACCAAAAAAGAAAACTATAGACCAATATCTCTGATGAACATAGGTGCTAAAAGATTGAACAAAATTATAGCCAACCAGATACAGCAGTATACTAAAAAGATTGTTCATCATGACCAAGTGGGGTTTATCCCAGGAATGCAAGGTTGGTTTAATATACATAAATTAATCAATGTGATCCACCACATCAATAAAAACAAGGTGAAAAACCACATGGTCATATCAATAGATGCAGAGAAAGCCTTTGACAAAATACAACATCCCTTTATGATCAAAACACTACAAAAAATGGGAATAGATGGAAAATTCCTGAAGGTAGTGGAGTCTATATATAGAAAACTTACAGCCAACATCATACTCAATGGTGAAAAACTGGAAGCATTTCCCCTCAGATCAGGTACTAGGCAGGGATGCCCACTATCACCATTACTATTCAACATAGTGTTGTTGGAAGTTCTTGCCATAGCAATCAGGCAGTACCAAGGAATTAAAGTCATACAGGTTGGAAGAGAAGGAGTCAAACTCTCCTTATTTGCAGATGACATGACAGTATACATAGAAAAACCTAAGAAATCCAGCAAAAAAAAAACTTTTGGAAATCATCAGGCAATACTACTGTGTCAGGCTAAAAAATAAACATTCAAAAGTCAGTGGCATTCCTCTATGCAAACACTAAGTTAGAAGAAGCTGAAATCCAGAAATCAATTCCTTTTACTATAGCAACAAAAAAAATAAAATATCTAGGAATAAACCTAACCAAAGAAGTGAAAGACTTGTATACTGAAAATTATTGAAAAAGAAACAAAGAAGTAGAAAGATATCCCATGTTCATGGGTTGGAACAATTAACATCATCAAAATGAATATACTACCAAGAGCCATATACAAATTTAATGCTATCCCCATCAAGATCCCAAGCATGTTTTTAGGAGAATAGCACAAATATTACAAAAGTTTATCTGGAACCAGAAAAGACCTAGAAGTGCCAAAACAATCTGGAGAAGAAAGAACAGAACTGGAGGCATCACACTCCCAGATCTCAAACTATATTATAGGGCCATTGTCATCAAAACTGCTTGGTACCAGAACATGAATAGACACACTGACCAGTGGAATAGAATTGAGAGCCCAGAAGTAAGCCCCCACACATATGGACATCTAATCTTTGACAAAGGTGCCCAGACTATTAAATGGGGAAAGCAGATTCTCTTCAACAAATGGTGTTGGAAACAATGGGTTGAAACATGCAGAAGAATGAAACTGAAACACTCTATTTCACCAAATACAAAAGTAAATTCCAAGTGGATCAAGGACTTGGATGTTAGACTAGAAACTACCAAATATTTAGAGGAAAATATTGTCAGAACTCTTTTCTGCATAAATTTTAAAGACATCTTCAATGAAACGAATCCAATTACAAAGAAGACTAAGGCAAGCATAAACCTATGGGACTACATCAAACTAAAAAGCTTCTGCACGTCTGCACAACAAAAGAAACCACTACCAAAACCAAAAGACCTCTCATAGAATGGGAGATCTTTACATGCCATACATTAGACAAGAGGCTAATAACCAAAATATATAAAGAGCTTGCCAAAATCAACCACAAGAAAACAAATAACCCCATACAAAAATGGGGAGAGGACATGGACATAATATTCACCACAGAAGAGATCCAAAAGGCCAAGAAACACATGAAAATATGCTCCAAGTCTTTGATTGTCAGAGAAATGCAAATAAAGACAACAATGAGATACCACTTCACTCCTGTGCGAATGTCATACATCAGAAAAGGTAACAACAGCAAAGGCTGTAGTGGTTATGGGGTCAAAGGAATCCTCCTGTACTGCTGGTGGGAATGTCAATTGGTTCAACCTCTGTGGAGAACAGTCTGTAGAACTCCCAGAAGGCTAGAAATGGACCTACCCTATGATCCTGCAATTCCTCTCCTGGGGATATATCCTAAGGAACCCAACATATCCATCCAAAATTATCTGTGTACACATATGTCCTTAGCAGCACAATTTGTAATAGCCAAAATCTGGAAGCAACCCAGGTTTCCTCTCCTGGGGATATATCCTAAGGAACCCAACATATCCATCCAAAACGATCTGTGTACACATATGTCCTTAGCAGCACAATTTGTAATAGCCAAAACCTGGAAGCAACCCAGGTGTCCAACAACAGATGAGTGGCTGAGTAAGCTGTGGTATATATACACAATGGAATACTACTCAGCTGTAAAAAAAATGGTGACTTCACCGTTTTCAGCCGATCTTGGATGGACCTTGAAAAATTCATATTAAGTGAAATAAGTCAGAAACAGAAGGATGAATATGGGATGATATCACTCTGAGGCAGAAGTTGAAAAACAAGATCAGAAGAGAAAACACAAGTAGAACCTGAATTGTAATTGGCGTATTGCACCAAAGTAAAAGACTCGGGTGGGTAGGGGGAAGAATACAGGTCCAAAAAGGATGACAGAGGTCCTAGTGGGGGCTATATTGTTATACAGAAAACTGAGAAATGGTATGCATGTACAAGCTATTGTATTTACTGTGGAATGTAAAACATTAATTCCCCTATAAATAAATTAAAAAAAAAAAAGCTAACCTCCACAGATGCATGATGACCATAAAGCAGACTGGTCTCAAAAGTCGTTTGTGAGCTCTTGGCTTACTCTCATGTCTACACTCTGAAGTCTTGCTAATCTCTCTAGAGAAAAATGTATTTATTACTCTGTTCCACTTGCTGATAGCACTGGATAACAATGAGCTTAAAACCTTAAATACAGAGAACTGTGCCCCCTTCCTTTCTTCACATCGCCCCCACCCTAGGAATCCCAAATACTTCTACAGAAAGGAGTGACAGCCTTCTGTGTTCTCTAAACAGAACTCTTTCATTCAACCTCTCTCTCTCTCTCTCTCTCTCTCTCGCTCTCTCTCCCAAGCTGGTCTCCATCTTGCACATTCTGTCTGTCAGAGCCCAACCCCAATGTCCTTTCTCTGACAAGCTGAGCCCAGCTGTCCCAAGAAAGACCATTTTTTCTCCATTGTGTGTGTGGAGTTGGCTGAGGTGGCCCTCTTCCCCACCACAGAGTTGACTGTGTGAAATCATGGCTACTCCTCTCTCCTGTCTGATCCCCCCTCCCCCCACAAACCTCTGGCATCCTTTCGAGCAGGGGACGTATCTCCGTGTGTGCAGGAAATGATGTCTACAGGGTGTGAACGACAGGCAGTGTACTTTGGCTGACACACACGCACGGCTGCCAGAGAAGCCAGAGGAGCCAGAGGCCATTCCAAATCTGCCTCAAAAACACCCTCTTCTGTCAAGGAAATGTAGGTCCATGCTTTAAGCTCAGTGTAGGGGTTGTGGGGGTGACATGTGCGTCACACGCTGGCAGACAGCACAGCACACAGTTACGAAACTTCTGTTTAGTCTCTGGCAAAAATAAACTATGACCAGTCAAAGCTAATAAAAATTCATACTTTTCATGTTAAGGGATAGAGAGGCAGTGTTTGGGGAAAGGTCTCCATCCCAACCTGGCTCTTTAAAGAACTGAATTTGAGTTGAGAAACGTGGACTTAGGGCAGAAAGTAGCTCCCCATCTTGAAGGAAATCTATGAATAAAACTATTTACCCCATCCACCTGACCCAGGGCCCATATATATTTATATTTAGCACAGGAGCCTATGATACCATCTTCTCAGACAATAGTTTTAGTTCATTTCCATGTTAGTTATCAGACACAAGCAAAAACTTTGATAGTCATAGGTCCCAAGGAACGTAACTAAAATAGACTTCCACATTTGGTGGCTGAAAGGTGGTAAGACACAACATGAGACAAAATGATTAATGAACAGGAACCAAAATGTAGGAATAGAGCAGATCAAAATAGGGATGGGTGGGGTTGACCTGCCAATGTCTGGTTAAGCAAGTGCTCACATTACAGTGCACAGAGACCCAGGCTCAAGTCCCTGGTCCCCACCTGCTGGAGGAAAGTTTTCCGAGTGGGAAAGCAGAGCTGCAGGTGTCTCTCTGTCTCTCTATCTCTCCCTCCACTCTCACTTTCTCTCTGTCTCTATCTAATCATACATAAATAAAATATTCTAAAACATTTTAAAAACAAGAAAGAAAAGATGGGCAAATATATACAAATATAGACAGATAGTTATAGAAGTAATAGTCAACCCATATCTGCAATCTTAAGAGAACTGCTGTAGCTTCTAATGGAGCTCTGGTGGTGGAAACAGTAAGGAGCTATACCCTTGTTAGCCTGTAACTTTGTCAATCAATATTAAGTCACTAATAAAAATATTAAAAAAAATAAAGAAGTTAGTTTGCAAATTTAGGGGAGCACAAGACTCAGAGGAGTGCACAGATCACCAAGCTTGGTGGTCATCAACATCTTGTGAAAGTGAATACTTTGAAAACGGAAAATCATTATGTTTTGTTTTTGTGTACAGGCTTATCTTAAGGTTGCATGCCTGCAGACTGCACTATTCATGGCAGCCATTGTTTTTTGGTAGCGGATGAGAGACAAATAAGAAGGGGGAGAGAAGGAGAGACACCTGTAGCGCTGATTCACCACCCATAAAGCTTCCCCCCTTCGGGTGGGGACCAACGGCTGGAACTCAGGTCTCCTATGTACATACTCAGCTAGTGCACCACCACCTTGTCCCCAAAATGGTTATTTTTTATTTATTGTTACCTGGGTTATCACTGGGGCTTGGTGGCCAACACCACAAATCCACCACTCCCAGTGGTCAGCCCCTCCCCCTTCTTTTCTCTTTTATTTAATAGGACAGAGAGAAATTGAGATTGGAGGGGGAGATAGAGGAGACAGATACCTGCAGACTTGCTTCACCACTCTTGAAACTTCCCTCCTGCAGGTAGGGAGTAGGAGCTCGAACCCAGGTATTTCTGCATAGTAACATGGGCCTCCAAAATTGTTATTTTTATCTCCAGGAAAATTAACCCCAAGAAAGAAGATAAACTTGGAGTGTTCTCTGAATTGAATTGCCACTTAAAGACAGTTTCTTATTTTATTAAAACTCCTTTCCTCTGTGGGTAGAAACATTTCCACTCTCTTAACCTTTACAGCATTTCAACCTTTTCTAAATTATTACAGAAACTACAATTATCATCTCATTATTCCTGGTGTGTGCCCATTTCAGTCTGCTCTTTCAGTTAAATAATAACATGAAAGAAAAAAATCCAACTTATTCCTTTTAAAAAAAAAAATCTACCACAGAACACGAGAAAGGTTAAGTGCACAAAACACCCACAAATTCTGGTTTGCTGGTTATGCAGAGAAGGAAATACTAAAGAAAGCAGTTACCATTTTTCAATTAAAGATTGATTAATAGCAATCTTAAAAATTTTATAAATAAAAATTATTAAAATGAAAATAAAATAAAATACTGTCTTGGAAAAGAAAAAAATAAATTCAATCAAGACTGTAAATTAATAATCTTAATTCTGAGTTTCTATCCACCCCACCAACCTCCCCTCAAAACCCCCCAGAAAACAATATGAATAAACACATTCATTCTGGACTGATGTATAACATGATGCCTCTTCACCTGCAACAAGGGAATGACTAGATCTTCCCTCTGTGAAGAACTGCACTGCCATGTCCTGGTAGACCTAGTCAGACTTTCTAGCACTAGCTAAACCAGAGCCTGCCTCTATCTATCTATCTATCTATCTATCTATCTATCTATCTATCTATCTATCTATCCATCCACCTACCTATCTCCCCCTTCTTTCTCAACTTCTCTGTTGGGAAATTGTGCAGATGTGGTTGAGCTTGGCAGGCCTCACAAACCACCCTATTTCCATGCTCGTATTATTATCTACATACCAATCTTCTGCTTTGTCTTATAAATGATTAAAAGTCTCCCTCCTAAATCCCCACAGGGTATTGCTAATTACCGCCAACTGAATCCCTGGCAACGGTTGCTAGGGAAGCCCCTATCATTTCCAGCCCCTCCCACTTATGGTATTATAAAAGCCAATTCCATTTCTGGTTTCTCTCTCTTCTGAGTCCTGACCTAAAGGAGGTCAGGCGTGCAGACCTGGAGGCGGATGTTGGCCATTGCGGTTGGCTCCATGTGGCTTAACCTGCTGCACTCACTCCTGACTCTGGGGCTCCTGCATGAATAAAGATTTGTATTGCTACTTCTACAAGCTTGGTTCCTGGATCTCTCTCCCACCTGTGACACTAGCCCAACACTTCTCTCTGTCCTACCCAATATCCAGTGAATTTTTTTATGCTGGCACCAAGCCCCAGCAATAACCCTAGAGGCAAAAAAATATATATAAAGCTTAAACATTTAAAAAAGAAGCACTCACCTTATATAAATTCACAATGCAGCAAGACTATACTTTCAGGGATCATTTCTATAGTTTGTTACAGTGCAGCAAAAATAATTTATATAGGAGGTGTGCCTATTTTTTTTTCAAGAGACTTCTTTAAAAGTCTCACCAATGAATGATCATTCACTATGGTGTCTCCCTCTATTTATGTCCTCTATTTATCCCTGCAGCTAAATGAAGAAGTCTACTCAGCTTTCTCCTTCTTGTTTTCCATTTTCCCTTCTCTGGTTCCCCTTGTTCTCACTTAGTTTCAATTTTGTAAGAGTATTTCAAACCTAACTCCTAGGGAAGGTACATGGCGCTATATTGTTTTTATCCCTAAAGGTACAAAATAATATAGTACCTTTAGTCCTCAAGTGGAAATGACCCTTGAGTTCCCAGTCTATCTCATTACAGAGTGTGGAATGCTGCTCTGTTGTGACCTGCTTGCTCTGGAGAAGGGGATAGCGTCCACTTGGGTCTCTCTGTGACTCCTGCTCCTAGCATCAGCTGTTTGGCTTTGTATGTGTGCTGGGCCGAGACCCATATTTCCCAGGAGGAATCCTCTTGAGAGACTTGGCTTTAGAAATTCCACCATCAAATGGCAAAGTGGGTGTCATCTCCTTCACCGCTCCCTCTGCCACCCCATAAGCACATACCACTTAAAACCCTGAATTCCATTTCTTTTTTTGTTTTAATCTGGCATTTCTTTAATTTGATACACAAAACTAAATATTTTTGGTCTCTTTAATTTATTTGTATTAGTAACTTAATATTTATTTACAAAATTAGAAGGTAATAGTGGTATAATGCCATATAGTTCAAACCACCAGCGTTCTAAATGTCCAACCCCCTCCATGGAAAACTGCAGTAGTTCTCCCAGGGTCACTGCTATGGGCTGACTCTATAACTCTCTATCTTTATCTATGGGTGTGTATACATACCCCCCCATTTTTTTCAATGGTCCTGCTTTCACTTCCTGAATACACCTATTACTACTTCTGGCTGTCTTTCAGTTTTTTTCCTCTTTTCTCTCAGCTAAGAAACAGGAAACAGCGCCTGGCTCCCTCTGGTATTTTCCAGAGATTCCTCTAGAATCACTTTCCGTAATTACTGGTATACAAACAAGACTCCTGGTAACCAACACTTCAGGTCCTGGTGGAATGGGGGTACAGAGCCCTGTGGTTTACTTCCCCTATTGTTTACCCCTCTAGTACTATGGACCAAAAAAATTTGGGGGGGTGCAGAAGGTGGGCGTTCTGGCTTCTGTACTTGCTTCTCTGCTGGACATGGGCATTGACAGGTGGATCCACACCCCCAACCTGGAAAACCTGAATTCACGACAGCCAGAGACTTGAAGCAGTCTAAATATGCCTATCCACAGATGACTGGTTAAAGAAGTTGTAGAATTTATACTCCATGGAATATTGCTCTGTGGTTTAAAAAAAAGTGATATTGGGAGTCGGGCGGTAGCGCAGCGGGTTAAGTGCACATGGCGCAAAGCGCAAGGACTGGCAGAAGGATCCCGGTTTGAGCCTCCGGCTCCCCACCTGCAGGGGAGTCTCTTCACAGGCGGTGAAGCAGGTCCGCAGATGTCTATCTTTCTCTCTCCCCCTCTCTGTCTTCCCCTCCTCTCTCTGTATCCAACAATGACGATATCAATAACTACAACAATAAAACAACAAGGGCAACAAAAGGGAATAAATATTTTAAAAAAATTTTTAAAGTGATATTGTGTCCTTTGGTACAGAGTGGATGGAACTGATTATGTCTAGTGATATAAGTAAAGAGATGAAAGACAACTACTGGATAGCTTCACTCGTATGTGGAATCTAGAAAACTGGAATATATGATGGGGAAACAGAAGCAAATCAACTATCTCTAAGACTTTGTGAGAACTACAGTGGTTACCAATGGGAGAGTAAGGACATAGAATTCTGGTGGCGGGTGTGGTGTGGAACTATACTCTGTTGTGTGTTAAAAAGAAAGAAAGAAAGAAAGAAAGAAAGAAAGAAAGAAAGAAAGAAAGAAAGAAAGAAAGAAAGAGGGGGGAAGAGGGAGGGAAGAAGGAAGGAAGGAAGGAAGGAAGGAAGGAAGGAAGGAAGGAAGGAAGGAAGGAAAGATGTAAGTACACTTCAGCTCCTAGATGTCCCCTGATAGCAGTGGTTTTGGCTTAATTTCCACACACTTCTTCTGACCATCTATCAGTCCCTGGAAATATCGATATTGCAATGCAAGAGATGATGCATTCATCACCAGATGCCACATCAATAGATAAGTAAGTAAATAAAGCAGGCCCATCTGAAGAGAAATGACAGTGGCTGCAGGGCAAGGTCACCAGACTGTGTTACAGAATCCCAACAGCAGTGGGGCAGAAAGAGACTATACACAGCTCACAAAAGCATCGCAAGACCCAAAGCCCAGCCCTGGAGGTGGGGCTTAGAGAAACATGTGCACAGCTGACAGAAAACCCTCCTGGTCCAGTGCCACCTGTGTCACAGTCATCAGGAAGGCGATGGCCACAGCCTCAGGGACCAGGCCACCAAACATCACCTCCCCTCCTTTCAGGGAACTGTGAGGACTTTAAACACAACAGATTCATCTACCTACGAGAGAGAGGGAGAGAGAGAGAGAGAGAACCAGAGCACCATGGCAACACACCTGGCACTAGGTGGAGACTGTGGGTCCTCACACTTGCAAGTCCTGGGTTCTTCTGCTGAGCTGCCTCCTTTTGGCCACTAGCTGAGAGGACTCGATGGGTTAATGCCCACAGGATGTGGAACCGGGTCCAGGTATTGTGGGTACTCCGTCACTGTCAGCTGTTTTCCCAGAATGCCTCTTGCAAGTGGCTGAGCAAATGCCCTCACACATCCCTTGGGCTGACCTGTTTCATGGGGATTAATTTCTTTGCTGGCATGTGAAGATCCACCCCCTCCTCCACCAGAATCCCCCTCTCTGCCTAGGAGGCATGTGAGTGGGGGTCAACTCTTCTCTCGCAGGGGGTCCACACTCAGATCCTCTGCGCTGTGCCTAACAGTTGCCAAAATTTTTTCTACTGAGATTATTTCTGGGGGGGGGGGATTAATGGTTTATAGCAAACATAGTTTTTTTAATATTTATTTTATTTATTCCCTTTTGTTGCCCTTGTTGTTTTATTGTTGTAGTTATTATTGTTGTTGTCGTCATTGTTGGATAGGACAGAGAGAAATGGAGAGAGGAGGGGAAGACAGAGAGGAGGAGAGAAAGATAGACACCTGCAGACCTGCTTCACCGCCTGTGAAGCGACTCCCCTGCAGGTGGGGAGCCGGGGTTCGAACCGGGATCCTTATGCCGGTCCTTGTGCTTTGCGCCACCTGCGCTTAACCCGCTGTGCCACCGCCCGACTCCCAGCAAACATAGTTTTTGATATGTGTGTAAAATTTCTCAGTCTTCTGGAAAACACTCTCACCCGACCTCAGTCCCCCTCCACCATCATGCACCAGGGCCTGAGAGTTCCCCCACCTGCACCCCCAGAGTCTTTTCCTGTGGTTCAATACATCAGACCTAGTCCAGCCTCTGCTTTGAGTTTTCCTTTTCTGTCCGTAATTTCTCAGCTTCTGTCTATGAGTGAAGATATATATATGATCTATATGGTCATCCCACCTTCATCCTTCTCTTTCTGGCTTATCTCACTTAACAGAATTCCTTCAAGCTCCGTCCAAGATGAGATGAAGAAGGTGATTCATTATTTTTTTTAATTATTTATAAAAAAGGAAGCACTGACAAAACCATAGGATAAAAGGGGTACAACTCCACACAATTCCCACCACCATTCTTAATAGCCGAGTGATATTCCACTGTGTATATAGACCACAATTTTCTCAGCCTCTCATCTATTGTTGGACACCTGGGTTGCTTCCAGATTTTGACTATTACACATTGTATTTATGCAGTGTAAGGGAATAAACCTGAGACCTTGGGTGTGTGTAGTACATGAACAGCCTGCCTAGGTCTTTTGAGTTGTTTT
Source organism: Erinaceus europaeus (assembly GCF_950295315.1). Taxonomy (NCBI): domain Eukaryota; kingdom Metazoa; phylum Chordata; class Mammalia; order Eulipotyphla; family Erinaceidae; genus Erinaceus; species Erinaceus europaeus. Next base: position 11,174,093 of record NC_080168.1, read on the forward strand.
TGTTTGTTTTTAGAAAGATAGAGAGAGACAACACAACATCATTTTCCATCCATGAGTCCCCTTGTCTCTGACCATGGATGGTGCTGGGCTTGAGCACCACACATGATAAGGCATTGCATGAGCTCTGTTGCATGAGCCTTCTCCCAGCTCTACTGTCATTTGTGAGAGGCATATTTTTATCACACCCAAAGAAGAGAGGGAACAGATTTTCATGTTTGATTCCCCAGATGTTCCTGGTTCAGTCCCTGGTAGCACCACAGACATACCTGAAAAGTGCTCTAGCCAGTCAGAGTCTCTCTCTCATTCCTTCTCTCTCTCTCTCCCTCCCTCCCTCCCTCAAATAAATAAATAAAATATTAAAAGAGGAGGGGGAGGAAGAAGAGAGTATACAAGAAATAAGAGGCAGGATGGGAGGGGGCTTTCAGTTTATCAGGAGACCTGAGGTTTGCAGATTGGTTTCCCTGACCCTGGAAACCATCCCAACCCAGAATTTAACTGAGATTGTAAAAGGCTTCTGGTTCCAGCTGGAGGTCTATGCACGGGCGCTGAAATGTCTATGCTGTCACTCCTGCTGGTCTCGGTGTCACTTAGAGTCACTCACCTTTGTACTCTGCCAGGCACACACACTCGTAGCCATTGATGAGGTCCCTGCAGGTGGCTGCGTTCAGGCAGGGGGCGGAGAGGCACTCGTTGGTCTCCTCCTCACAGTAGAGGCCATGGTAACCTGAGGGACACACAGAGAGAAGTCTGCTTCCGAGGCAGCCCACTTCAGCCTACCCAGAACCAGCCCCCCAGCCAATTCACTGGAAACTGTGCCCAGCAAATGGATCCCTGGAAAATGAAGACTCCTGGGAAGATGGTGCCTTCCCCTTCCATGACCCCAGATATCAAAGAAATGAACCTGTCAATCAACCACAGGCCTTGCCATGATGTTCAATGGCACTGGTGACCAAGAACACCTGTCTGCTGTGACCACAGGGGTCAGTGGCATCAGGGGGCTAGAGCACAGGAGAAACAGCCCCTCCCAAGGATGAGGGTCACATACTTCCTCCAATCCATTGCAAACTTTTATATCTCACTAACGAGAGTGGTATCATTAAAAGGGGGGGGTGTTGGCAGCGGTAGTGCAGCACGTTAAGTGCATATGGTGCAAAGCACAGGACTGGTGTAAGGATCCTGGTTCAAGCCCTAGCTTGCGGTGGGTGGGGGTGAGGAGGTTACTTCACAAGCAGTGAAGCAGATCTGCAGGTGTCTATCTTTCTCTCCCCCTCTCGATTTCTATCTTTCTCTCCTCCTCTCGATTTCTCTCTGTCCTATCCAACAACAACAGCGCTAACAGTAACAACAACAAGAAAGGCAACAAAATGGAAAAACTGGCCTCCAGGAGCAGTGGATTCATAGTGCTGGCACCAAACTCTAGAGGTAAAGAGAGAGAGAAAGAAAGGGAGGTTGGCATATTTTCTTTGTAAAGAGAGAGAGAAAAAGGGGGTTGGCATATCAGGTTAGGGGAAAAAAGTAGGTTAAAAAAAAAACACCAGGGGGTCGGGTGGTGGCGCAGTGGGTTAAGCACAGGTGGCGCAAAGCGCAAGGACCGGCTTAGGGATCCCGGTTCGAGCCCCCAGCTCCCCACCTGCAGGGGAGTCGCTTCACAAGCGGTGAAACAGGTCTGCAGGTGTCTATCTTTCTCTCCCCCTCTCTGTCTTCCCCTCCTCTCTCCATTTCTCTCTGTCCTATCCAACAAGGAACAACATCAACAATGGCAATAATAATAGCCACAACGAGGCTACAATAACCGCAACAAAAGGGAGGAAAAATGGCCTCCAGGAGCAGTGGATTCATGGTGCAGGCACCGAGCCCAGCAATAACCCTGGAGGAAAAAACAAACAAACAAACAAACAAACAAACAAAAACACCTTGTGGTCTAGGAGGTGGTGTAGTGGATAAAGCATTGGACTCTCAAGCATGAGATCCAGAGTTCAATCCCCAGCAGCACATGTATCAGAGTGATGTCTGGTTCTTTCTCTCTCTCTCTCTCCTCCTATCTTTTTCATTAATAAATAATAAAATATTATTGCTTAAAAGAAAAAAAAAACCTTAACTGAGGGGAACCAGGCAGTGGTGCACTAAGTTGAGCACCCACGTTACCACGCGTACAGACTGGGGTCAGGCCCCTGCTCCCCACCTGCAGGGGGAGGCTTTACGAGCAGTGAAGTAGGTCTGCAGGTGTCGTATCTTTCTCTCTCACTTTCTAGCTCCCCTTCCCCTCTCGGTTTCCCTCTGTCCTATCTAAAAGAATAGGAGAGGAGGGGAGGGGAAGGGATGGGAGGAGGTAGGAGGGAGAGGAAGGAAGAGGAAGGAAGGGAGGTAAGAAGAGAAGAAGGAAGACTGAACTGGCTAAATAAGGAAGTGAAGGGCAACTACAGCAATCATGTGAAATAGAGAGAATTTCAGACATGAACTTGGGGGGAAAACAGTCAACTCATCTCTGAGATCTTGGGAGAACGATGGTGGTTATCACTGGGGATATGGGAGCACAGAGCACTGGTGGTGGGAATGGTGTGGAACTACCCCCCATTACAATCTTGTAAGTCACTATTAAGTTGCTGACAAAAATAAAATGAAAACTTAGCTGGGTCTGGCAGAAGAGCTCACCAGGACAGTGGGTCTGCTCTGCCATGTGTGCGAGCCCTATTTGAGTCTGGCCTCCACTACACTGGAAGAAGCTTTGGTGCTGTGATATCTGTTTCCCTGCTTTTCTCTTTCTGGGTGAAAAAAAAGTGAGCCTGGAGCAGTAAAGGCCCAGTGACAATCCTCCCTCCCTCAGAAGAAAAAACAGAAAAGAAAGAACGAAAAGAAAGACATGCCTGTTGAAATGTGTGACATTTTCTTTGTTTTAAATTAGGATTATCTCAAAAGAAAGATAAATAAATTAGGATTATCTCATCTGTAATGACTTTTTTCTTCTTTCTAAATTTATTTGTGTATTTTGCCCTAGCCCATGGAATTCTCTAAATTATGATGTTTTAATTTCCTAATGATTAAAAACATAACACTAGCACAATGAAGAAACCAACAATCTCTTGGTAAAGATGAATTTCAGTCTCCTAAAAGAGGTGTTTCTTCTAAAGGACAAGAAGATAACGTTCTTTGAGATTCACTTGAGAATATTATGTGGTTTTAACTTTCAAAAACATGTGTTACTGCCAATTTGAAGAGAAATCAGGCTTTCTTCCTTTTTCCTTTTTTGTCCCTGTCCAAACAATAAAAAACATTTTGAGCACTTTCAAAATCCACCCTGCCAGTGTTGGGTTCTAGGATTCATGGAAGCAGAGAGGAAATACACCCATGCTTAAGGAGAACCTTGGACAACTGACTGTCTTTTCAACTCCAGCTCAAGAAGTCCCATCCAGACATGTGCTAGTGTGTTCAACTGCCCATCACAGAAGCACCTTAAAGCCACAGATGTTTCACAAACAGAGCACTTTGCAAACAAATCTGCCATTTCAGCTGCATTTGGAACTTCTCTCCAAATTGACATAGTAATAATAGACCCTTTGAGCAGATCTCCAACTACCTGAGACCATGACAACGTGGCTTTCTTTCACTTCTTCCATCTTATCTCATTCTTTGGTCTTATCCATCGTTCTTCAGGGGAAAGCAGTTTACCAGATCTCTTCAATCGCTGAGAACAGAGTTTCTCAAATACAGCAAACGTGTCACCAGGACTATAGTTAGCCAATGCGGGGAGACACTTGGGGTGGTCAAAACAACAGAGAAGGGCACGGGTGGCTACTGTGTCTGCGGCAAGGATGTTACTAAATACTCTCACGGCACACAGGACAACCCTCCCACGAAGAAAGTCAACCCTCACCAGGAAGAAAATACGTCACAGAAAATGAGCATAGGACCAGATGGAAACACCTGGCTCTCGTTCAGAAGTCAGGCCCAGTTTATTCCCAGTCTGATATTTGCAAATAGCATTTCGCTAGGGCACAGCCACACCCAGCCATTTATGAACTGTCTCTGCTGCAGTGTGTGGCGGTGTGAAACGAAGTCGCTGCGGCTATATAGCCCAGGCACTTGCAAACCCGAGAAACATTTCAATCTGGTTCTTTCCAGAGTAAGCCTGCTGCATCCTGCTCTACACTCAACAGCAAGTCTTTGTCTAAGCGCTTTGGATCTTGGCCCCTTATCAAAGGCATGTCTTACAGGTGTGTCCCTGCCTTTCACTCTGTCCGATGCTTCTTTTCTTGTTTGGAAAATGTCTCCTTTCGTGTAAGTCCCACTTGGCTGTTTGTTTTTGCCACCTGTGTTTGAGGTGGCTTATTCAAGAAATCACTATGTTTTGTTTTTTTTTAATAAAGGAGAAAGAGACCAGAGCATGCTTCAACTCTGGCATATGTGGTGTCAGAGGTGTGGACCTGGAATAGCTTGCGTGCAAGTTCTGTGTGCTGCCATGGCCCCATCTCCCTGGTCCTCCCCATAAGAACAGTGCTGTGGAATGTTGTGTCCCTCCCCCATGCTTCCTTCTAGGAGTTTCATACACTCAGGTTTTTATATATAAACCCTAAATCCATCTTCAGTTGACTTTTATGAGTGGGTCAGGTGATACAAATGGGCTTGGCAAAACGTCTCATCTGAATATTCAGAGTCACTGCTGTGCTATGCATGCAGCCCAGGGTTGAGCCCAGCCCCTGCTGAACTAGAGGAAAGTTTTATGTCCAGTTATCTCTCTTTTTCTCCATATATATGAAAAAAATCCCAAACCCCAATAATGAGGACAGAAAAGACAATGAATGACTAATAGGTATGCAAAAAGATGCTCAAATCATCAGGGAAATAGAAATCAAAACCAAAAGGAGATGTTTACCTGCCAGAATGAACATTATGAAAGGAGAGAAGAGGGCAGGGGGTAGATAGCATAATGGTTATGCAAAGAGAATCTCATGCCTGAGGCTCCAAAGTCCTAGGTTCAGTCTCCCATACTACCATAAACCAGAGGTGAGCAGTGCTCTGGTAAAAATAAATGATGCTAGGGAGACAAAAACAATGTATAAATACAACAAAATTTTAAAAAAAACCACTTTTTTCATTGTTTTATATTTATTTATTTTTGCTTTTTTTGCCCTTGTTTTTTTATTGTTGCAGTTATTATTGTTGTTGTTCTTGATGTCATCGTTGTTGGATAGGACAGAGAGAAATGGAGAGAGGAGGGGAAGACAGAGGGGGAGAGAAAGACAGACACCTGCAGACCTGCTTCACCACCTGTGAAGTGACTCCCCTGCAGGTGGGGAGCTGGGGGCTCTCCTTACACCAGCCCTTGCTCTTCGTGCCACACGCGCTGAACCCATTACACTACCACTCGAGTCCCCCCCCCCAAAAAAAAAAAAACACTTTTAAAGAAAAAGAGAAAGGAAAAAGGAGAGGGGGTGGGGAGAGGGAAAGTGTTGGCAAGGATATGGAGAAATAGGAACCCTTGTACACTACTGAAATTGTAAGACACACAGCTGCTATGAAAAGTAGCACTGAGTTGTCCTTTCTAATTAAAAATAGAACTGTCATATGATCTACAACTCTATTTACTTCTGGACATTCATAAGAAAGAATTGAAGACAGGAGCATTCTCACCTTCAACAGGACTTCATAAGTCACAGTAGCCAAGAGATAAAAACAACTTCACTGCCCATTAGCAGATGAATAGATTAAGAAAAATCATTACATACATGTAATGGAAGATCATTCAGTCTTTAAAAAGAAGGAAATCCTGAGTGTGGAGACAGCAAAGCTTATATAAAAGACTTCTGAGCCTGAGACTTCAATATCTCAGCTTAAATTCCTGGCACCACCAGAAGACAGAGCTGAGCAGGTGCTCTGGTAAAAAAATAAATAAAATAAAAATAGTAAATCCTTCCAAGTGCTATAACATGGGTGAATCTGGAGACCAGACAGCAAGAAAAAATGAGTTAGACACAAAGAGGCAACTACTTCGTGATTCCACTTCAATGAGATCTCTACCATAGTCAAGCACAGAGAGATAAAGTAGTTTGTTTGGTGGTAGGTAGGGACAGAGGGAAGGGGGTAGGGAGTTGTTAGGCAATGATTTCAGAGTGTCAGCTCCATAAAAGGGATGTGTTCTCGAGATGTTTGATGAAGACCAGTGTGCAGTGCTCACAATACCACACTCTATTCTTAACTCATTCACTGGGCCGATTTCATGCTAAGTGGTTTTTATGACTTTTTTTTTTTTATCCCCCACTACCACAAATTATGCAGTCGAGTTTCCCACATTTGGGGAAATCGCAGGGGTCAGCACATCCGGAGTGCAATGGATAAGCCTCGCCCTGGGAAAACCACCTTCGTGATCATGGTATCTCCCCTGCCAGGTAAGTATGATGACTTTTTTTTTTAAGAAAACAAAAAAACACCAAAATATAAAAAGCTAAATGTCTTTTGGCTTCTTCTCAATGTCTCTGGGTCTCTGAGCAAATCTTTACAAAAACAACTCCAAAGGATAATTAATATCTAACCCCACAAGCATCTTTGACCTCTGAATTGAGGGGTTATTTACAGAGATGCAAATCGGAAGGACATTTCAGGCATTCATCCATAACTGTTTTCATTTTTTTAAAAAACGGTATCATTATCTTTTCCCACCAGCAAAATGAAAAGCAAATGAGGAAGATATTTAAAGAGATAATTAAGTTAGTGATGTTTTTCTTACTGGGGTGGGAGATGGAGATAAAGGTTTCTCATTCAACAATGGTTTCTTCAGAGGCTGTAATGTTTCAAAGTCTTCATAGAAATGACATGACACACTTTTATTAAAAAAACCTTTTTTTGAATATTTATTTATTCCCTTGTTGTTTTATTGTTGTAGGTGTTCTTGATGTCGTTGTTACTGGGTAGGACAGAGAGAAATGGATAGAGGAGGGGAAGACAGAGAGGGGGAGAGAAAGACCTGCAGACTTGCTTCACCGCTTGTGAAGTGACTCCCCTGCAGGTGGGGAGCCAGGGGTTCGAACCCGGATCCTTAAACCGGGCCTTGTGCTTTGCGCCACATGCGCTTAACCTGCTGCGCAAAACCGCCTGACTCCCGACATGACACTCTTTATACTTGGTGCCAAAGAAACTGAAGTCGGACTGTTAGAATAAAAAGGGGATTCCATGGGAGTTGGGCGGTAGCGCAGCGGGTTAAGCGCAGGTGGCGCAAAGCACAAGGACCGGTGTAAGGATCCCGGTTTGAAGCCCAGCTCCCCACCTGCAGGGGAGTCGCTTCACAGGTGGTGAAGCAGGTCTGCAGGTGTCTATCTTTCTCTCCTCCTCTCTGTCTTCCCCTCCTCTCTCCATTTCTCTCTGTCCTATCCAACAACGACAACAACAATAATAACTACAACAATAAAACAACAAGGGCAAGAAAAGGGAATAAATAAATAAAATAAATATTAAAAAAAATTTTTTTAAAAGAATAAAAAGGGGATTCCTTTCCAAAGAGAAGGCTTCAGTGAAAACCAGGTCACCACCACCCACCCTTACTGCTAATTAACTTGCACAAACAAATTAACTCAGGGCAGTATGTCCAGGGCCTAGTCCACAAATTTTTTCATGAAAAATAAAGTATCACAAGGGTGGCATCAAAATGGCCTCTTACAGGTCACTGGACTTCATCATTATGATTCCAATCTTTGCATGACTTGCTCGCAAATTTTCTGTTCTGATCACTTCCTTTGACATGCAAGCTCATAGCAACCAACCAGATGTGGGGTGTAAGGGAAGGCAGTGAACAATGGCATTCCATTCACCTGGGACAAGGAGTGGCTCAAAGGAATGAGGTAAATAGGAGAGAGGGGTGGGAGGCCCTGGCTGGTGATTTCTGAGCTACAGAGAATCCTGCTGGAGGGTCTACCATTAGGCTGGGGCTCCTCCATGTCCTCCTGGGAACACCAAGGTCCAACAGTATAACTGAATGAGCAAAGAGCAGAAGAAATCTACCCATGGCATCCAGTTGGTCCAGAAAATGATGCCTCCTGGTTTTTAGAGGGTCTTCTCCCTTCTTTTCCCACTGGAGCAAAGGGGCTCCCCCACTGCCTGGACTTTGCCTCCTCTCCACACACTGCCCTCAGAAAAACATCATTTATTTATTAGGTTGTTGGAAAAGTCATGATGTCTTTTTCTGTTTCTGTTTCTTTTCTGTTTGTTTGTTTGTTTGTTTGTTTTCCCTATGGAAACATGCATCATGACGTTTCCAACAAGCCAATGCTTGGAACATGGGGCAGGCCCCAGCCGTCACTCTTTGCTCTAGAGCTCTTTCCTCTCTTCCTCCGTCACGTCCCACTCGGAAAAGTCCCAGCATGTAGGACTCTGCTTGCGAGCAGATGTCTGTCACGATGCGTAACAAGCTGCAGCGATTCATCTGTTTGGAGGGTTACTTGTGCTTCCTGTTGCCGGAGAAACGGAAAGCTACCAGGACTTTAAACAAAAAACAAAGGTGATTGTGTTGAGGACAACCTGGAGTAAGTCACACTGCTGAACCCTTTCCCCTCGGAGAGGCCGAGCACAAAGTCAGAGTGAAGTGAACCATTGGGAGATGTTTCTGTGTTCCTCTAACTTGAAGAGCAGCTTGAATGTGTGGGGTGGGGAGATAGGGAGAGGGTCTTGAAAGGACTGTTTTGACCCCAAAGGAGTTTGTTCCCCTCTGTTCAGACTGCTTGGATCAAATATGGACACCTCACTCAGAAGCCTTGACTCAAGTCTAATTCCCAGAGATGAGATCTTCCAAACACCTTTGCCACAGTAGCTCAAGATGTAGGCAAAGAGGAAAAAAAAAAAGTCTGATTACAGATGAACAACAATGGCTGGATGGTGTATGTGTGCAACGTAGAGAATTAAAACAAATGAACCCACAAATAAATAAATAAATAAATGCAGCCAAACTGCCAATCGTCTGTAAGACTTTGTGTACACAGGTATATGGGGGGGGGGTAGTGGAGAGTGGAATGTAAACTACACCCTTGCGATTTTATCATCTTATAAACCACTAGTAAAGAGCCAGGTGGTGGCATACCGTGTGGAGTGCACACAGTACGATGCATAAGGACTGGTGTTCACATCCCCTGTCCCCACTTGCGAGGGTGTGGGGTGGGGTGGGAAACGGAAACTTCACAAATGGTCAAGCAGGGCGGCAGGTGTCTCTCTCTCTCTCTCTGTTTCCTTTCCTCTCAATGTCTGTCTCTATCAAAATAAATTAACAAATAAAATATGATCTTTTAAAAAAGAAACTTCAGGGCTAGGGAGATAGCATAATGATTATGCAAAATTACTTTCATACCTGAGGCTCTGAGGTGCCAGGTTCAATTCCCAGCACCTCCATAAGTCAGAGCTGAACAGGGCTCTGGTCTTTCTCTTTTTATCTCTCTCTCTCTTTCTCTCATTAAAATAAAGTAAATACATTTTCCAAAAAAAAAATTTTAAGAAAAAATTATATAAAAATATATATCACTAACAAAAATGTTTTAAAAATTGGAACAAATCCACTGTGCTAAAGTGACTGTGCATGGACTCTGATTGTGGCTGAGCCCGCCGAGCCCCAGCAAGCCCTGGAAGCACAGAGAGACTGGGCAGCCCACGTGTTTGAGCAGAGAGTTTGTTACCAAAGCGACTGCACACAGGAGTGTACCCCTCTCTATTTGTAGCTGTGTTCATCAGAGAACAGGGAGGGAAATGTCAGCAAGAACTCCTGCTCCTGTCAGCCCTGCACTATTCCTCTCTCAGCAGAGTTACTGACATTGCTGTCTTGCAGTTATTCTATTGCACACACACACACACACACACACACACACACACACACACACACTCCTCTCTCTTTAAAGCAAGAAACAAAATCTGCAGATTCAGAAGAAGTTGTGTAATAAATACAGAGTTTCACTGGCTGCTAACGTGCTTTATTCTTTCACTCCTTCAATGCTACACCTTCCTTTGCTTGGGGCACCTGAGCCAGAGAGAAGGTAGATGGGGAAAGACCCAAATCTGTCACTGTTCTCACTCTGCGGCTCTGATAAACATGAACCTGAAAGCCTGTAGAAAAGGTGAAGTCAAAGCTTCTGACTCTTGGCCCTGTTGATTGCTCATGGGAGCTGAACCATCCAGCTGATTCCACCTGTGTCCCGGGCTCCCACAAGGATGAACAGTGAGGAGTCTGCTCTCTGTCTGTCACAGCCTCCCTGTTCACACAGTGGCTCTATGATGAACCCCACCCCTGTAAAGACCCTGTGGACTTTCCAAGTGTCCTGTTGTCAAGGTTGGAGATTCACAGGGTCCCCCATCTGCATCTCTGACTCTTTCTTCTTTTTCATACCAATCAGAGTTTCATACAAGAGAGAAGTTAGAGTATCACTCTGCTACATGCTACACTGGGGATTGAACCAGGAGTGCAAGTCCTGTGCTCTATCAGCTGAGCCATCTTCTTGGCCCAGAATCTCCATCGAATAATTCTGAACATTTTGCTACTAGAAATAGTAGCAAATACTATTATAATATATAATATATATTATATTAATTATATATTAATATATAATTATATAATATATTAATTATTATATATTATATATTTATATATTTATATATTAATTATATAATTAACATATTAATATTAATTAATTATATATTAATATATAATTAATATATTAATATAGTTATTAATTATATATATTAATTATATATAATATATATATAATAGTAGCAATACTATTAAAGAAAAACGTTTCCTTTAAAATGATACTTGAGGGAGTCGGGTGGTAGCGCAGCGGGTTAAGTGCAAGTGGCACAAAACACAAGGACTGGCATAAGGATCCCAGTTCAAGCCCCTGACTTCCTACCTGCAGGGGAGTCGCTTCACAAGCGGTGAAGCAGGTCTGCAGGTGTCTTTCTCTCCCTCTCTCTGTCTTTCCCTCCTCTGTCCATTTCTCTCTGTCCTATCCAACAACAGAACTGAGAGTAATCCAGTTTCACTCTGTCTCATGGAAATTAATTTTAAAAGGATAATTACACCTTTAAATATATAGAAAATAACATCTTTGGCAAGGTTAAATACACTGATACACCTCTAGGGTTATTAATCAAACGAGAATCAATTTTTATTTGACAGGGAAAATTCAAGTCTGTATTGGGTTGTCAGAAAAGTCATGACACAGCTTTCTTTCTTTTTTAAAAAATTTTTTTAATTTTTTTTTATTTATTTATTTTCCCTTTTGTTGCCCTTGGACCAGAGTTCAAGCCCCTAGCCCCACCTACAGGAGGAAAGCTTCACAAAAGGTCATGATGCAGTTCTCTCTCTCTCTCTCTCTCTCTCTCTGTCCTCTTCCCTCTCAATTTCTCTTTGTCCTATCAAATTAATTAAATAAATAAATATTTTAAAATACACTTTAGAATTAAAAAAAAAAACTTGTGAGTGGCAGGGTTGGTTCTGAGTGTATGTTTGAATGGGTTCAGACAGCAGGAGAAGCCTGCACTGACCCTGCTCAGAACAGAAGCAGATGTTTCCATAACTAAAGGGGCTCTATCTTGACCTCTCTTTGTAATCTTGGGAATGTGTCTGACTCATAATTTATACTGCTCTCATATTTCTCAAAGACTTCTCTCAAGTGTGCCTTCAGAATTAAGTCCCATACTAGTCACATGGAAAAAAAAAAAATCACAATTGCTTAGCCTTGTCTTATAAACGTCTTTGCAAGATGGTTTTTGGCCACTAGAGGGTGGATTCTACCTACAATTTGTACCAGCTAGAAGATGAAGGAAAAAAATGTTACTCAGGAGTATTTCTTTTATTTAAATATTTTTATTTATTTACTCCCTTTTGTTGCCCTTGTTTTATTGTTATAGTTATTGATGTCGTCGTTGTTGGATAGGACAGAGAGAAATGGAGAGAGGAGGGGAAAACATAGAGGGGGAGAGAAAGACACCTGCAGACCTGTTTCAGCACTTGTGAAGTGACTCCCCTGCAGGTGGGGAGCCGGGGGCTCGAACCCAGGACCTTCCGCCGGTCCTTGTGCTTTGCGACACTTGGCTTAACCCACTGCGCTACCGCTGGACTCCGGTTACTCAGGAGATTAAAAAAAAAAAAAAAATGGAGCAATAGAAAGATTCTGTTCAAGGAATGTCAGCTATGGAACCCAGGGCCTTATAGATGAGAAGCACACAATCTACTTCTGAGCTCCATCGCTGGCCCTAGAAAGAAGTGTATCAGAGCTGCAGGGTGTAAGTGCAAGCCCATGCAAAACGGCAAAGACACATCATCATTCCTTGACTGACAAGCTTGAGATTCATCTGCTTCTTTTACTACCAAACACACCACCTAAACATAGAGGCCACTGTGAAAGCTAGCCAGTACTATTCTTACTAAGTCTCAATAAAAAATAAAATATATATATATATATATGATTCAAATGTTTGGAACTTTTAAAATAATTTTAGTATTATCTTTATTTATTGGATAGAGGCAGCCAGAAATCAAGAGGGAAGAGGGCGACAGAGAGGGAGAGAGGCAGAGAGACAGCTGCAACACTGCTTCACCACTCATGAAGCTTCCCCCTGTAGATGGGGGCCAGGGGCTCGAACCCAGGTCCTTGCTCATTGGAACATGTGTGTTCAACCAGGTGTGCCACTACCCAGCCCCAAGATTCAAATGTTTTAATACCATAATTAAAACATCAAGAGTCAAGACGAAGTACAACAGCTAGATAATAATCTACCACTTGGGGAGTCGGGTGGTAGCATAGTGGTTTAAGCGCACGTGGTACAAAGCGCAGGGACCAGCATGAGGATCCTGTTTCGAGCCCCCAGCTCCCCACCTGCAGGGGAGTCACTTCACAGGCGGTTAAGCAGGTCTGCAGGTGTCTGTCTTTCTCTCCCCCTCTCTGTCTTTCCCTCCTCTCTCCATTTCTCTCTGTCCTATCTAACAACAACATCAATAACAATAATAATTACAACAACAATAAAAAGAAACTAGGGCAACAAAAGGGAACATAAATAAATATTTTAAAAAAGAAAAAAATCAATAATCTACCGCTTGGCTTGAAAAGCTGCTATGTGTGTGTGCTTACTTGTCATTAGCCAATTTTTATGAAATAATCTCATCATCTTGATTATCTAGCATGCTTATTTTTAAAGCATTTTTTATTACTTATCTTTGTTTATTTATTGGATAGACACAGCCAGAAATTGAGAGGGAAGGGGGTGATAGAGAAGGAGAGAGTCAGAGAGAGACCTGCAGCCTTGCTTCCCCACTAGCGAAGTTTCCCCCTGCAGGTGGTGACCGGGGAAGGAAGGTTCGAACCCTGGTCCTTGCGCATTGTAACGTGTGTGCTCTACCAGGTGCACCCCCCAGCCCCGCAAGCTTATCAGTACATACAAATAAGACTTGAGGGACCAGGCGGTGGCACAGCAGGCTAAGTAAGTGCGCACAGTACAAAGCACAAGTGCCTGTGCAAGGATCCCACCTGGAGCCCCTGAGTCCCCACCTGCAGGGGTGAAGCTTCACAAGCAGAGAAGCAGGCCTGCAGATGTCTGTCTTTCTCTCTCCCTCCTCTCTCGATTACTCTCTGTCCTATCCAGTAAAATGGGAAAAAATGGCCACCAGGAGCAGTGGATTTGTAGTGTTGGCACCAAGTCCCAGCAATAACCCTGGAGGCAAAAAAGGAAAAAGAAGAAGAGACGGAGAAGGGGGAGGGGATGAAGAAGAACAAGAAGAAGGAGAAAGAGAAGGAGCAGGAGGAGATAACTTGATATGTAGTTTAAGTGAGAAGTGTGGGAAGGCAGAACTGGTTGGTAAAAGCCTTCTCATTACAGGTTTTTCAGCATAAAATACTGAACTATACCCAGGTGGACCCAGCAAAGACAAAAAAATCAAAATAAAATAAAATAACGAAGAAAAGCATGCATTGGGTTAAAATGAAAGATTCTGACTCAAATGCAGCACTTTGGAAGGAAAAGTAAAATAAAAAAAAATTTAAGTTTATTAAATGTTTAATTCTTTTTCATCAATCTCACAGATAACTCACTTCAACTTGCACTCAGCCAGCTATCACTAACGTTTATTTACTTATTTTTATTGGGAGGATTGTGTTCAGTAAGTACAGTCATCGGTGCAGGTATAACATTTCTGTTTTCTGAAAAACTCTCTCACCCGCCGTCTAGGTCATCCTCCACCATCATGGACAGGAACCTGACAGCCTCCACCATCACCGCCACACCCACCAGAGTCCTCCAGTGCGATACTCCAAACCGAGTCCAAGTCCTACTTTTGCATTTCTCCTTCATATTCTTATTTATCAACATCTGTCTGTGACTGAGTTCATCCCATGCTCTTCCTTCTCTCTCTGGCTTATCTCACTTAACATGATTCCTTCAAGCTCCATTCAAGATGAGATGAAGAAAGTGAATTCATCATTCTTAACAGCTGAGTAGTATTCTATTTTGTATACAGACCACAACTTTCTAATTTCTTTTAATGAAGTGTTTACCCTAAAGAGGACTTGCATCTGAGTTTATTACACAAGACCAGCAGCTATCAAACTGTGGCCTGTGTCTGCAGCTATCACCAGGGAATTTGTGGAAATGCAAGTTCTCAGCCCATTCAGGACATGCTGAAATCAGAAAACCAAGAGATGCTTAGTAAGCAAAGTGTACACCTCCCTCCCCATGCATGAGGCTCTGGGTGCCTGTGGGCGCTCCATGGATAAGCCGGTGGGGGCCGAAGTGCAGGTGCTGTAAGTAGGGCAGTTGGGTGATGCTGGAGGGTTCTCTCTCTCCTCTCGAACTATAGAATTTTTTGATATTTATTCAATCATAATCCTGTGAGTGGGGCCCAGGATCCTGATGAAATCATCCTTCTTTGTGACTCTGATGTACAACCAGGTTGAGAGCCACTGAGCTACAAGGAGCAGAGTACTCAGCCATGCCCACAACTGATGATTCTTCGCAATCAGTGGTGCTAGTGACAGCACAGTTCCATACTCCCACAGCTATGGCATGCCCTCAGCAGACCAATAGCCAGCCATAAAACTCACAGTCAAGCACACACCAATCACAGGAACGTAAGCCAACTAAGTGAACGCAAATCAAGAGAATAAATGAATTACTTGCACCCAGCTGGGTGTATCCAACTCAAAGAACTAGTCCCAAGTCATCAGAAAACTAGACCCGAGTCATCAGAAAACAGTGGTAGGGAAAGCGAAAAGTAAAGTATAACCTTAGCAATCATAAGCCTTTCATTCAGACTTGAGTTCAAAGAGTTAAGGATCTCTGAAGGCAACCACACAAGAGCCAAATGGGACTTCCAAAGAAGCATGGCCTTGCATTAGGAATTACTCAGGTGACATGGGACAGGACACACTATTCTGTAAAATCAGCAAGTGCTTGGAGTTGACAATGTACTGGAATTAAAAATAAATAGATAGAGAGGCCATGTATTTTATCTCTTTTGGGCAAACTCAAGGACTTGGAATCATCAACAGAACTGGAGTGGTTTTGCAAAAGCACTCCACAGACAAAGCAATGTGCATCGTGTATGCTTAAATGGTCAGAGACATGCAGGGCTTTGTCCCTGGATTCCAAATCCATGACAACTTTACAAGCACGTTAGAGAACTGAAGTCCAGAAGAAAAAAGGTGAGGATATACAGACAGATCTCCATATTAACCCCTCTATTTTTAAAAAAAATTATTTATTTATATTGTTGGACAGAGACAGAGAGAAATTGGGAAGGGAGGGGGAGAGACAGATGGAAAAAGGGAGACAGAAAGACAACCACAGCCCTATTTCACCACTTGTGAATCTTTCCCCCTGCAGACAGCGACCAGGGGCTTGAACCCAGGTCCTTTTACACTGTGATGTGTGTGCTTAACCAAGTGCGCCACCACCTGGCCCCCATATTGATGCCTCTCACTGGGACTCAGAGGACAGATCACCATCCCACCAGTGTGGTTCCACTGCCACCTCCACAGCACATTGTTTCCAGGGTGGAGTTTGCAAAACTCAGCTGATTCTTGACTGAAACTGTCAGCAAATCCTGGCCTTAGAGCTGGTCTTGTGGGAAGAAAATAATGAAAGCACAAGATATCAGTGCCCTTCCAAGGAAGAGAACTGAAAACCCGGATGCTGAATCTGAAAAGAAAACAATATTCTAGGGGCATCACCACAGCCAGAAGAAAAGAAGCAGCATCGGGAGAACCCACCACGCATCAACACTGTACATGGGAGGTTTCTGGAGATTTAAGTGGTGAGAAAAACAAGGTGAATGAGTAGATGACCTCATCAATGTGCCCCTAGGTCACCTCTCCCGAGCCCTACCCCACTAGGGAAAGACAGAAACAGCCTAGGGGTACAGATCAACCTGCTAACGCCCATATCCAGCGGAGAAGCAATTACAGAAGCCAGACCTTCCACCTTGTGCACCCCATAATGATCCTGGGTTCATGCTCCCAGAGGGATAAAGACTAGGGAACCTTCCAATGGAGAAGATGGGATGCGGAACTCTGGTGCTGGTAACTGTGTGGAATTGTAGCCCTGTTACCATAAAATCTTGTTAAGCATTATTAAATCACTAATACAAATTTAAATAAAGGAAGGAAGGAAGGAAGGAAGGAAGGAAGGAAGGAAGGAAGATAAGAAGTGCCCTGGAAGCTGATGGATGTTACCACCAGCTTTCTTCAATGTGAAGTGACTTCCTCTGTCCTCACTGACTATACTAACTCCTACTGCTGGCAGGTTAAGTGTCAGACCTTTGCGACAGACAGTCAGCCAACAATGAGTTTCTGAGTGGTTTGAATGTTAAGGAGAAGGCTGAACTGTAGAGCGTTCAAAGGGAGCATAAATCCCTGAGAATGAAAGGCCAGCTCATTAGTGCTTCAGTCCACATGGATTAGCCATTTAGGGGGAGTTTGAAAAGCAGCCACGCGAAAAGATTTTTCTCATCAGGAATCTCATAAATGTTCCATATGCTCCATTGGCAGGTCCCCTTTTTCATTACCAGTGTCCTTCCTCTCCCCTGGCATTAATTCCTCAGGTCACAAGCCTGAAGAAGAACATTTGACAAAATCCCTTGGGTGCCTCCACCTCTCCCTGCCCCCCCCCAAAAAAAAACTAGAATCAAAACAAAATGAAGTCGATGAACTGTCTTGGTGGCAATGGTGATCACAGGTCCCTCAGTGTGTGCTGGATAAGTGAGTCCGGCTCAGCTCTCACTGGGCTCAGGAGCCAGCTGTTCACACAGTCCTCAATGACCACACTCACTCCCAGGGCTCTCCCCTCTCCCACATATGCTCCAAATTCAGTGGCTGATGCCCCTTCCAGTCTGCTTCCTCCATTATTCCTCACCCATCTCAATGCAAGAACTCTAAAACCTTCCTCCCAACTGCTGCCCTTTCTTTCTATAATCTCACCCCCATCCCCTGAATCCTCCCCTTGCCTTTCTCTGACTCCCATACACCATGCTTGCCTATCTTGTTTCAATCTCACTGCCCAGTTCTAGCCTCAAGTGACAATCCTCTATCAGTAACATGCATTGGGTTAACTTGTGAGACTCCAGTGTTTCCAAGACTCCTTCCACATATACTCCCATTTCTCTGAGTTTCCCAAGGTAAAGCCTTAGAGATGCCAGTCTCTCCTAGCTTCCCTGTTCTCTAAAGTCAACAAAAAATCAAACTCAGATGACTCCATGCCCCAAATAGATTTACACCCACTCTTTCTGAGCTTCCTCACTGCTCTCCTGTTTGATCATCACTTTGACTTTCACATCTGTTTCTCTTAAAATTATCTTTCTAAAACATAGCCCAGATCACATGTGGCACTAATGCAAAATGTCTTCAAATCTTCAGTGTCCAACTCACTGGAAATATTGATTTATCTACTGCTAATAAGAAAAGTCAAGGGCCAGGCAGTAGCGTGGCAGGTTAAGCGCAAGGACCGGCGATCCAGGTTCAAGCCCCCGGCTCCACACCTGCAGGGGGGTCTCTTCACAAACAGTGAAGCAGGTCTGCAGGTGTCTATCTTTCTCTCTCCCCCCTCGATTTCTCTCTGTCCTATACAACAACAACAGCAGTGGCAACAATAAGAGCAAACAACAAGGGCAACAAAATGGGAAAAATGTCCTCCAGGAGCAGTGGAGTCAGTTCAGGCACGGAGCCCCAGCAATAACCCTAGTGGCAAGAAAGAAAGAAAGAAAGAAAGAAAGAAAGAAAGAAAGGAAGGAAGGAAGGAAGGAAGGAAGGAAGGAAGGAAGAAAGAAAGAAAGAAAGAAAGAAAGAAAGAAAGAAAGAAAGAGGAAAGAAAAGAAGAAAAAGAAAATTAGGCCAAAAATTTTTTAAAAAGAAAAGCCAAACAATTGAGGTCCTTAATACTTTGATCATGGGACTAAGTGGTGGCACACCTGGTTAAGCACACATATCACCAATACTTTGATCATTTTAGTCAGTTAAGTCCTATTTAAGATCTCCAGTCAAAGGTCACCTGTAGCTGAACAAGCTGGATTTACTAACACTCACTGTAACTGGGGGATGGGAGCATCCACTACAGGGAGTCTCAGTAAGAGAATGCTAGATGGGGGACCTCACGGAATCCAGCTGTGGCAGGGTGATTTGGGGAGGACTTGCACTAGGTTGGGTGCTGTCAGAAAGCATAAGCAACTGATACTTAGACACGTCGATACATCTTATCTCCGGGGAGGGCAGACTAACACAAGGCTGGGAAAAAACAGAGCTGGTACTAATTGATGTTCAAGACACAGGAATGATGTTCAGTGTTGTGTTGCATGGTGACCTTTGTCTGTATTTAGAGAAGACCATGGAGCTGGGTGGTGGCACACCCAGTAGTGTGGCATATTACAGTGTACTAGGACTCAGGTTCAAGCCCCTGGCCCCCACCTGCAGGGGGAAGCTTTACAAAAGGTGAAGCAGTACTGCAGGTGTCATCCTCCCCCCTCCCTCCCCTCTCAATTTCTCTCTGTTTCTATCCAACATCAATAAATAAATGAATAAATCAATAAAATATTTTTAAAAGGGGGGCAGAGGAAATGGTATAATGGTCATGCAAAAAGACTTTCATGCCTGAGGCATTAAAGGTACCAGATTCAATCCTCAGGAGGCCAGAGCTGAGTAGTGCTCTGGTAAAAAATAAATAAATAAATAAATAAATAATAGAGAAAGAAAAAAAAAGGAACTTTGAAGAGAAAACTATGAAATAGTCTTGTAAGTCTCACTTCACCTGTGGCTGTCCGTACCTGATGTCACTGTTCTATGGATAATGAACATCTCTGTTCCCACCATGGCCCAGCTGTGAGCACTGGACCAGCACTGGACCAGGCGGTAGCAATCCCCTGGCCTATTTGTAAATGTCCAGCTAGCTCACAGATGTTGAGGACTGCTCTCCTGATTCTCAGTTCTTTTATCATCATACCACCAACACAGAAAATCCTTTTTTTTTTCCTTAAGATTATGAGAAGTTGTTACAAATGAAAACTAGGCAGAGAAGATGTTACTGGGATCTCAGTGGTGTGGGCTATGTATCATATTATGGCATGTAACCAAAGAAGACCATGATGACAGGATTAGGATGTAGGAAAAGGAGAAGATATATCCTCTGCAAGCCACGACTTCTAAGCAAGAATGTAACACAGAGAACAAGACCTTCAAATACATGCACTGTCTTCACCCTACTGTCCTGATCAGGTTCTCTGATTTAAAAAAAGATGAAGGCAGACCACTGAAATTATCCAAGAGTCTAAACGCAATTCAGCATTTTTAGCAAGCTAAATGTCTGCTTATCATTCTTTCTTTCAAGATTTTATTTATTTATTAATAAGAGAGATAAGAGAGAGCAAAAGAGAACCAGGTATCACTGCTGCCAGGGATTGAACTAGGGACCTTGCTTGAGAATCCAACACCTTATCCACTCTGCCACTTCCCAGTCCACTGCCTGCTTATATATGTTTTTTTTCTACCTATGCTTTGTCTTAACTGCTATTGAATTGCTATTACATTCATGACCACTAAATCTTATCTTAACTTCTGGTTCCAACAGAAGTTGTGGAGATTCTGATATTGCCAAGACCAAATTTAAAAGAATAGCAACATCTGCTGTGTCTCTTGGGCCTTGCTGATCAGAAACACAGCCCACATACAAGGCAGATGTGAAAACGTGGGGGGGGGGGGGAAACAGTACGAGAAATTCCTTGAAAGGCAATTTCCTTCCCCTAAAGACTGTCATATGCAGAAAGTCTAAACTTCAAGCTCACCAATATGTCCTGGAACCTCACTTCTCCAGAGTCCTAACCCCCTAGGGAAAGATAGAAACAGGCTGGGGATGCTTCTTCATCCACCAAGTTCCAGATGCTACCATGACGTCAAACTGACTTCCCTAGGCAGACAATCCTACCAATATGTCCTGGAGCCCAGCCTCCCCAGACAGGGCCCCACTAGGGAAAGAGAGAGGCAGGCTGGGAGTATGGATTGGCTTGCCAACGCCCATGTCCAGCGGGGAAGCAATGACAGAAGCCAGACCCCATAAAGATCCTGGGTCCATACTCCCAGAGGGATAAAGAATAGGAAATCTATCAAGGGAGGGGATGATTGGATATGGAGCTCTGGCGGTGGGATTGTGTGTAATTGTACCCCTCTTATCCTATGGTCTTGTCAATATTTCCATGTTATAAATAAATTTAAAAAAAAAAGAAACAGGCTGGAGGTATGGATCAACCTACCAATGTCCATGTCCAATGGAGAAGCAATTACAGGAGCCAGAACTCCCACCACCTGCACCCCATAAAGAGGTTTGATCCATACTCCCAGTGGGCTAGAAGTGATAGGGGAAGATGACCAGCAGGCTCTGAATTACAACTCCATCTCAGGACCCAGAGAGAGAAGAGGAAAAAGAGAGAAACATTTGGATGTAGTAATAGGTGTATGTGTGACTTGGGAAGGAAGAGAAGATAGGACCATAGGGGTAAAAAAAAAAAAAAAAGGTAAACATATACAAATAGTCGTAGAAATAATAATTAACCCATATCTGCAACCTTAAGAGAGCTACTGTAGCTTCCAATGGAGGGGTTGGGGACACAGAACTCTGGTGGTAGGAATGGTGCCAAGTTGTACCCCTATTATCTTGTAATTTTGTAAATCAATACTAAATCACTAGTGAAAAGTTTAAAAAAAGAGAAAATATAAACTTATATTCTTTTAGCTGGGTAATTTTTGAGTTACCAGCCCGATAGTGGAGAAGAATCAGCGAAGATGTGTGGACAGAAACCTCTGCCAGGTCTGGCTCATGACAGCTGGTGAGCATCAAAATTCATTCATGAAAACACACACACACACACATCTCCACATAAAAGCCTTCTAGTGGGTCAGATGGCAAACGGACATCTGAAAAACATTCTCATTATCACATATGACCAGGGAAATGCAGATCAAGACACCATTCTCACCTTGTGAGAATGACGTACAGCAGCAAGGACAGAAACAAGTATTGGAGAGGAAGCCATTTGCACTGTTGGTGAGAATGTCCATATGGGCCCAGCCCTGTGGAAAACAGGATGGAGAGTCCTGAAAATAGCCAACATAGACCTATCACATGATCCAGCAATTCCCCTAAATAGCTTGACAAAGATGCTCAGTTGAAGAGATACATGGCATACTACCCAACATCTGACAGTGCTACATGCAACATGCAAGACTTGGAAACAACCCAGGTATTCAACAACAGATGAATGGATAAGGGAGGCATGATTTCTACCCACTATGGGAGACTGACTATTCATCTGAAGAAACAGTGAGAACTTGTCTCCTACTACAGTCTGGATGGAACTGCAAGGGATCATGCTCAGCGAAATAAGCCAGGAGGAGAAAGAAAAATACTAAATGATCACACACTTCAAAGGAAAAGGAAAACACAGGGTGAAACACTAATAAATCCTTGGTCTATTTCTCATGTCTGAGGGCCCAGGTCCAACCCTTGGCACCACTGTTACCCAGAACTGGGCAGTGCTCTGTGTTTTCTCTCAGTAACTCTGTCATTAAAAACTGAATACATTTTTAAAGTTTTTTTTTAAGGCCGTGTGTGCTCAAAGGGGTCAAGAGCTCAAGGCCCTAAGGCAGAGGGAAATGGTATTTGGTTACGAGTGAGGTGTGCTGGAACATATCTAGAGGAGATGTGAAATTGTACCCAAATGGGCAACAGTCTTATAAAACAGCATTTTTCTCACTAGAAATACATTTAATTTCTTTCTAATGCCGTATACTTTAAATTCTTTAAAGAATCACTAAGGCATATGCATGCCATAAGGCGGGGTAGTTCGATTCAGAGAACAAGGGAGTAAGGCTTCAAGCCCTCATTTTCTCTCCCAGCCTCAGGAGATTTCAATTTGCTTTTTTTTTCTTCCTAGAGTAAGCATGGCCCACCACTTAACACTGTCATCATAAGACGACATTTCCGTGATTACTCAGGGCTGGCATTTTATAATTTAGAATTAAAATCCCATCAGAAATCCTTTGCCTGAGAGGCTACGGGTGAGGTTTGAAAATAGAGCACCTGCCAGAACTGATCTGCAAGAACCCAGCGGCATTTTGTCAGATGGGAACTAATTATCCGGCTGACACTCTTCCAGTCCGCTGCCTTTTACGAAGTGGGATCTGCACACCCTCTCTCTCTATCAGGACGTCAGCTCCACCGCTCCCCAGCTAGACACCAAATTTCCCCCAACTCTCTGGAGGTTTCTCTATGACACAAACCAGCGGAAAAGCAATTACTTGCTTGGGCAGATTGAGACCAGAAATGTTGCATTCTGAGAATCACCATTTTCACCTCTCAGAATGTCAATTCTTGCCAAATGCAAAAGTCTTTTTTTTTTCTTTACTTTCACATGATATTACCTAATGATCAGAAGTGGGGGGGGTGCGGGCACACTAGGTTAAGTGCACACATCGCAGTGCTGCACATGCACCTGGGTTTAAGCCCCTCACCCTGTCCCCATCTGTCGGGAGAAAGTTTCACAAGCAGCAAAGCAGATCTGCGGGTGTCTCTCTGTGTTTCTCCCTCCCTATTTTCCCATTTCCCTCTAAATTCTTCTCTGTTCCATCAAACAAAATTAAGTTAATAAATAAAATTAATTATAGAAAATAAAAGCAGAGACACCCCTTCCAAGAGCAGTGTTGCCCCCAAGTTCCAAGAGTCATCTCCCACAGCAGTCCAAGGCCCCGCCCCGGGAAACCCCCTAGTGAGCGGCTGTCTCTTGGCACGCAGTGCGCACTTCTTCAGGCTCTTCGGGGTGACTCAGAAACTGCCCATTGCCTGTCCCCAAGCCAAATGTTCCCAATGAGCACAAACTAACAGGAGGGAAGACTCAAATGTTTCTGCAGCCTACGGGGAGAGGGTGAATTTCCATGGATGGAAAGAGGGGTGGAGAGGTCCAGGGAATAGCTCTTACCTCTCCTTCAGGACCTGTGCTGGGATGCATTGGATCGACCTTCCCGTGGTGCATCCCGTGAGTACCCATTCACTGGGGAAACTGACGATCCTTCCTAGCCGACTGAATCCACATGGATCTCAGTCACTTTCAAAGCCAGCAACAAGCAGCTCCTGACAGCTTTCAACCTGACCTGTTGACTGGCTACGGAAGAAGGGCAAACGCTAGAAGAAGAAGAACCTGTGCTGCAAGGCTCTCATCACAACAGAGCACAGCGCGATGAAAGTGGTGGGGGCAGGGAAGATAGCTTAATGGTCATGCCAAGAGACTCTGGTCCCAAGGTCTCAGGTTCAGTCATTCCCCTGTGGTACTGATATTGTGAACCTGAAATCTGGGCTATTTGCTCAATGTAATAATTTTTAACAGTGATCGGGCCAGACAGTGGTACACTTGGTGTATGACTCACATTACAGTGTGCAAAGACCCAGGTTCTAGCCCCTGATCCCCACCTACAGTGGGAGAGCTTCACAAGTGATTAAAAACAGGGTTGCAGGTGTCTCTCTGTCTCTTTCTCTCTCTATTCCCCGCTCCCCTCTCAATTTCTTTGTCTTTACCCAATAGTAAATGAATAATTAAGACTATTTTCACAGTGATTTAAAGGCATTGGCCCAGATCCTGTTTTCGTCTTTCTCCTCAAGTCTTGTTTTCCAGAGTTTATATTTGTTGACCAGAATTTATTTATTTTAAACAGTTTGGTATACACTTACCTTCTCTTTAAAAAAATTTTATGGTGGGAGAGATAGCATAATGGTTATGCAAACAGACTCTCATGCCTGAGGCTCCTAAGTCCCAGGTTCAATCCCCCCCACCCCCCACCCCGCCCCACCATAAGCCAGAGCTGAGCAGTGCTCTGGTGTTTCTCTCTCTCTCTCTCTCTCTCTCTCTGTCTATGCATCTCACTCAAAAATAAAGTAAATAAAATTTTTTTAAAAGTTTTTATTAATAAAAGGGGTATGGTTCTGCACCACACCCACCATTAGAGTTCTCTGTGTCCAGTAATAACCACTATAATTCACATAGTCTTAGAAACACTCCACTTCTTTCTTCTTCTTTGCAAATTCACGTCTCCATTTTTTGTATTACACAGTGAGCAAAACCACACCAGTAGTTGTCTTTAAACCTCTGCCAAGAATAATCTAAAGCACAAAAAGCATGTCACGAATGAGTAGGGTCACTGATAGGTATTAGCAAACGCCACCAGCTACTCAACATTTGCCCTGTGGCTCGGAACCCTGGAGAGGAGGAAGGTCAGGTCGGGCAGCTGGCACCCACCTGGGTCACAGAGGCACTTGTAGCTGGTGCCCACGCTGCGGCAGGTGCCGTGCGCACAGGGGCTGAGCGCGCAGAAGTCCACTAGCTGCGCGCAGGTGGACCCCGTGAAGCCCGCGCTGCAGCTGCAGGTGAAGCGCGTGCCATCTGCGTAGCAGGTGCCGTTGTTCTGGCAGGGCGATGAGGCGCAAGGCTCCGCCTTCTCCTCACACGCAGACCCAAAGTAGCCTGGACGCAGAAGGGGGGGAGAGGAAGACCCGTCAAACCACCGTTCTGCACAGTAACCAGCAGACTGAGGTCACAGCAGCAGACTTTTCTCCACTGTGAAGTGGCTAAGCAGTTCATTCGTTCATCCTTTCCGGATAAGCCCAAACCCACTGGTTGGGGAGAGATGGGCTTTCTCAACACGGATGGCTGTGGGTATAATAGCAAGCCCTGGGGACTTTGTGTGGGGGAAAGGAAAGGAAAGGCAAGGGGAAGGGGAAGGAGAAGGGGAAGGAAGATAGGAAGGAAGGAAGAAGGAAAGAGACAGCAGGAGAGAGAGAGGCACTTCTGCACACGCTACTGGCAGGAAAATAAATCAGTGCAGTGTCTATGAAACAGTATGGAGTTTTCTTAAAGTAATAACAGTCAACCTGTCACATGATCCAGAAATTGCACTTGTAGGTGTCCATCTGGTCCAGTACACCCAATATAGTGCTCAGTTCAAGCCCCCAGTCCCCACCTGCAGGGAGGAAAGCTTTGCAAACAGCCAAGCAGTGCTGCAGGTGTCCCTCCCTCGCTGTCTCTCCCTTCCCTTTCAATTTCTGTGATTCTATTCAATAAATAAATAAATAATAATAATCCTTAAAAGAAGAGACAGGAACCCCTAGATTTAGTGTGGTGTTCTCTACAATTGCCAAGGTGTGGAAACAAGCCAAATGCCCAGGACCAGATGAGTGGGTAAAGATACCATCTGGATATTCAGTGGAATACTAGTCAGTGATGCAAGAGGCTGACCCACTGCATTTTGCAACAATATGGGTGGAATTGGAGGAGGGGATCATGATCTGCAACATAAGTCAAGAGGAGAAGGGCAAACATCAGATAACCCAGTTATATGTAGCACATAAAGAGACAAGGCAGGGGCCGGGCAGTGGTGCGCCCACTTACACCACACAGCACGAAGCCCTAGGAGCTGTGCAAGGATCCTGGGTTGAGCCCCCAGCTCTCACCTGCAGGGGGGTCGCTTTGCAAGTGGTGAAGCAGGTCTGCGGGTGTCTATCTTTCTCTCTCCCTATCTTCCACTCGTCTTTCAATTTCTCTCTGTCCTATCCAATAAAATGGGGCAAAGAGAAAAAATGGCCACCAGGAGCAGTGGATTCATAGTACTGCTGGCACTAAGCCCCAGTGGTAACCCTGGAGGCAAAAAACAATAAATAAAATAAAAAAGACAAAACAAGGAGACAACAAAGCCGAAGAAGCTCAAACCCTTAGACTCTGACCACAGAAAGAATGTTTCCAAAGAGGAGGGAAGTGGACCGAAAGGGTGTAGGGGCTCCATTAGACTGTGGAGGAGGGCTGATGGTACTTTGGTGGTAGGTGAGGTATGAAATTTTGCCCCCTAAAAGTTCTAGAGTCCTGCAAACCAAGGTTGTCTCAATCAAATCAAAAAGCTAAGAATCCCTTGGGTTCCATTGCTACTGAAATACAAATCCAAGGCTGCATAGACTTGTTACTGAACACTTTAGACACACAGCAGGAGACTCACAGTGCCCACACCAAGCCCCTGTATAGCCCTGGAGGCAAAATGAATACATAAATAAATAAGCAGTTTCAAAAATTAAATAACCATTAGTGCAACGGCACATAAACTTTGGTGCCCACAGACACAAACAGGCAGGTACACAAGAAAGTGTACTCCAAAAATCTTGCGATATTTTAGTCAACCACTGTTAACTTATATTGGAAAATGAAGTAACGGTCTGTCAAACTTTATTCACATAGAGCTTTTGTTTCGATTTTTGAGCTCACTTTCCTTATCAACATCACATTTTACATTTATTCATCTTCACACAGAGCTCCTAGCAAAACTGGAAATTTTTGTTTTTACTGTTAAGGACACAGTGAATATGAAAAACAAACAAAAATAGCTCCCTGACTTAATTATCTGAAGCAGCACTCATAAATTGGCATAATCAACTTGGCTTTTTTTGCTACAGAAATAGCAAATTCAAAAATGTATTCAGTACTCTTCAGCGAGCTATAAAATTCCTGGTAGCTGTTTTTTTTTTTTAATTTTAGAAATTGCATTAAAGTCTACCAAAAATTCAGTTTTAGTAAGACTAGAATTCTCTAACGGGGCCCTCAATAGTCTCAGAGGGACTATAATTTGATCCTCCCTGAGACGAACTGCATGTTTCATCTGACTGAAATGAAGCTGATTACACACTAAGAGTCAGGGTGCTCGGAGAGGCCAAGGTAGGCCCTATCTCTAATCTCTGACTACCTCCCTCCCCAAACAGAGCAGAAATTATCTTTTCTCATTAAGTTGCTTTGAGTTCTACAAAGATGCCTATCAAAAGTCCTATAGCAGCTCTCAGTCTGACAGTGAATGGATGAGTGAATGAATAAATGATCAGGAACAACAGTCAGCATCACTGGGAAGTGGACCAGATACTAGACAGTATCGACTGCTAGGAACAGTGGCAGACTGGAGTCCACATGCCTCCTTCCAAAAGGGGGAGCTGCCATTCCCAAAAGCCTGGTGTTTAGAAAAGAATCTGGTCTTTGCCTTCAATCAAACCCCATGTGTAGGGTTGACAAGACAGGTCAGTTAGAGAGTGTGATGCTTTGCCACGTCATGTGCATGACTCGGGTTCAAGTCCAGCCCCCACCTCTCTGGAAGAAGCTTTAGTGTGGCCATCTCTTGTACTCTGTCTTCTCTGACTCTATTCAATAAGTAGACAGAAAAATAAAGAGATGACCACTTCACATGTGCAAACATAAAAGGGAGTGGGTGTCAAAACTGTCATTGAAACCTACCAAGAACATGTAGAAAAGCTGAGACCAGCCTTCTAGGAGAGGAGAGACCACATGCAGCAAAGCAGGCTGGCTCAGCCAAGCTCACCCCAGACCAGTTAGTCACCAGCTGCCTCCAGCTCAAACTGCCAAAGGACCAGGATCATGGTTTAGCCATGCAGTTTAGAGAGGGGCTAATATACAGCAAAACCTGACTGACACCACACAGCAGCAAATACAGGAATGTATCTGATTCAGAACAGGGGTCAGAGGGAGGCCTTGGTTTATGCTTCTGTTTTGCCTATGGAAGAGGCTTAAAGAAGGAGTCGACTGTACACTAAGGAAATCTGATCAGTAAATGACTGGGACACCCCAGGTCAAACTAGGGCTGGGTGTAGAGAAAGCAGCAAGGCAAAGGACTCTGGGGAAGAAAGGATGGCAGGGATGCAGAGGGTATTGGGGTCCTGGTGCATGACAGTGGAAAAGGGCCTGATTGGGAAAATATTGTTATGAAGACATTACACTGCCACACCACCATGAGTTGATGAGTCATCTCTCCCAAGTCGCTGAGTGAGTAGCAGCCCAGGCCGGCTCCAGGCAAGATCTCTCCAACCCAGAAAGTACACCACCAGGAAGAGGCACCCCCAACACTAGCCCGACAATGGGTGATGCAGAAGAGCGAGATGGAAATGATGCAGATGGCGGGGATGTGGGTGATGCAGAAGGAGTAGATGGAGATGACGCAGATGGCGGGGATGAGGGTGATGCAGAAGGAGGAGACGGAGATGACGGAGATGGCGGGGCTGTGGGTGATGCAGAAGGAGGAGACGGAGATGACGGAGATGGCGGGGCTGTGGGTGATGCAGAAGGAGGAGACGGAGATGACGGAGATGGCGGGGCTGTGGGTGATGCAGAAGGAGGAGACGGAGATGACGGAGATGGCGGGGCTGAGGGTGATGCAGAAGGAGGAGACGGAGATGACGGAGATGGCGGGGCTGAGGGTGATGCAGAAGGAGGAGACGGAGATGATGCAGATGGCGGGGATGTGGGTGATGCAGAAGGAGGAGACGGAGATGATGCAGATGGCGGGGATGTGGGTGATGCAGAAGGAGGAGACGGAGATGATGCAGATGGCGGGGATGTGGGTGATGCAGAAGGAGGAGACGGAGATGATGCAGATGGCGGGGATGTGGGTGATGCAGAAGGAGTAGATGGAGATGACGGAGATGGCGGGGCTGTGGGTGATGCAGAAGGAGGAGATGGAGATGATGGAGATGGCGGGGCTGTGGGTGATGCAGAAGGAGGAGACGGAGATGATGCAGATGGCGGGGCTGTGGGTGATGCAGAAGGAGGAGACGGAGATGACGGAGATGGCGGGGCTGTGGGTGATGCAGAAGGAGGAGACTGAGATGACGGAGATGGCGGGGCTGTGGGTGATGCAGAAGGAGGAGACGGAGATGACGGAGATGGCGGGGCTGTGGGTGATGCAGAAGGAGGAGACGGAGATGACGGAGATGGCGGGGCTGAGGGTGATGCAGAAGGAGGAGACGGAGATGACGGAGATGGCGGGGCTGTGGGTGATGCAGAAGGAGAAGACGGAGATGACGGAGATGGCGGGGCTGTGGGTGATGCAGAAGGAGGAGATGGAGATGATGGAGATGGCGGGGCTGTGGGTGATGCAGAAGGAGGAGACGGAGATGATGCAGATGGCGGGGCTGTGGGTGATGCAGAAGGAGGAGACGGAGATGACGGAGATGGCGGGGCTGTGGGTGATGCAGAAGGAGGAGACGGAGATGACGGAGATGGCGGGGCTGTGGGTGATGCAGAAGGAGGAGATGGAGATGACGGAGATGGCGGGGCTGTGGGTGATGCAGAAGGAGGAGACGGAGATGACGGAGATGGCGGGGCTGAGGGTGATGCAGAAGGAGGAGACGGAGATGACGGAGATGGTGGGGCTGTGGGTGATGCAGAAGGAGGAGACGGAGATGACGGAGATGGCGGGGCTGTGGGTGATGCAGAAGGAGAAGACGGAGATGACGGAGATGGCGGGGCTGAGGGTGATGCAGAAGGAGGAGACGGAGATGACGGAGATGGCGGGGATGTGGGTGATGCAGAAGGAGGAGACGGAGATGACGGAGATGGCGGGGCTGAGGGTGATGCAGAAGGAGGAGACGGAGATGATGCAGATGGCGGGGCTGTGGGTGATGCAGAAGGAGGAGGCGGAGATGACGGAGATGGCGGGCCTGAGGGTGATGCAGAAGGAGGAGACGGAGATGACGGAGATGGCGGGGCTGTGGGTGATGCAGAAGGAGGAGACGGAGATGACGGAGATGGCGGGGCTGTGGGTGATGCAGAAGGAGGAGACGGAGATGACGGAGATGGCGGGGCTGTGGGTGATGCAGAAGGAGGAGATGGAGATGACGGAGATGGCGGGGATGTGGGTGATGCAGAAGGAGGAGATGGAGATGACGGAGATGGCGGGGATTGCGGGGATGCAGAAGAGAAAAAAAATTAAAAAAAAAAAAAAGAAAAAAAATTTTAAAAAAATTTTAAAAGACTGTTTTGCAGAGAAATGTCATGGGGAGTGGTGAAGTTGGATCCACCCTGTGCCAGTATCTTGCCTACAAGTAATTAACCCTTCCCAATCAAAAGAAAAGAAAAGAAAAGAAAAGATAAGAAAAGAAAGAAAATAAATACAGGAAACTGTCTCCCCAAGCTAAGACAATTGTACAGAGCACCCTTGTGGTGAATTTAGATCAGGGAGGAAGCACCTAGTGAAAGATATTTAGCATCCCACATATTGGATCACCTGGTTATAAGTTAGTTAGAACAGAGTTCCACGTTTCTAAGAAACACTCTAAAACCAAGCCAAGAATCTCACGAGTTTCTCCTCTTCGTCTCTCATTGCAGACACATTACAGAGGATGAGCTATGGGCTCATCTCCAATGCTACAAACGTGCTGTGCCTGCTTCTTTCTGCTCCTATGATGAACATCAGGAATTGTTAGAAAGAAAACACAAAGGGGGCAGGCATAGTCTTCCTGGTTCAGCGCATGTAGTACTAAACGTAAGGATCCAGCTTTGATCCTCCGGCTCCCACTTGCAGGAGGGATGCTTCACAAGTGATGAAGCAGGTCTGCGGGTGTTTATCTTTCTCTTTCCCTCTCTGTCTTCCCCTCTCTCAATTTTCTCTCTGTTCTATCCAATAAAATGGAAAAAAAAATGCTGGCAGGTTCTCACCAAGCCGCAGTGAGAACACTTGAGGCAAAGGAAAAGGGAAAAAAAGAAGGAAAGAAGTAGGAAGGAAGGAAGGAAGGAAGGAAGGAAGGAAGGAAGGAAGGAAGGAAGGAAGGAAAGAAGGGAGGGAGAGAGGGAGGAAGAGAGGGAGGGAGAAAGGGAGGGAGGGAGGAAGGGAGGGAGGGAGAAAGGAAGGGAAGAATTAAGGGAGGAAGGAAGGGAGAAAGGGAGGAAGGAAACGAGGCAGAAAGAAAACACAGCAGCCCCAGAGAAAAACCCTAAAGACTTGAGACAACTCATTACAACAAGAAGGCAGTTTGTAAAAGGCGTAAATATTAAAGGATTAAAATGGAAACAAAGCAATCATGAAAGAAGCCTATTAAGGAACGAAGGGCCGATGCAAAGATAACGGCAACTTAGCTAGTGACTATTGTTTCCAGTTATGCATTTGGACCAATGTTTTATATGCATGAGCCTGTTGAATATTTAATACATAAATTTTAAAAAATCAACACCTTTGAGATATTGTTCATTATGGAAATTAGATATTTAAGACCAAAGGAAATATCTCTGGAAGATCTTAAGTTATAAAACAATGAAGTCACTGTACCTAAAAAGCTCTCTGCTTGTCAGAGTTTGTGCAATATTAATCAGGGAACTAGAAGGGAAAAGGATACTGGCAGTTCTGCTGACAGTGTAAAGACACAGGAGTAATGGTGGGATGGGGCCATTTAAAACGCAGACAGGCTGCTTTCACTGTCTTGGAAAATGGTTCAAGTCTGAATATTTTTTCTCCTTTTATCAATTTATTGGTGAGGGATTAATGGTTTACAGTACAGCAGTTGACACATGGGAACAATTTCTCCTCTTCCCATGATCAGTGTCTGTAGAAGTCTCTCACCCCCAACTTGGGTCCTTTTCTTTATTTTTTTAAAACTTTTTTATTATCTTTATTTACTTATTGGATAGAGACAGCCAGAAATTGAGAGGAAGGGGAGATAGAGAGGAAGAGACAGAGACACCTGAAGCCCTGCTTTACCACTCATGAAGCTTCTCTTCTGCAGGTGGGGACCAGGGGCTTGAACCTGGGTCCTTGTATACTGTAAGGTGTGCATTTAACCAGGTGCACCACCACTTGGCCCCTCTTAATTCCTTTTCTACCACCGTAATCATGTTAAGTGAGATCAGCCAAAAAGAGAAGGGTGATGACTTCACTGAAAAGCGGAACTTAAGAATCAAGTCAGTCTTGGAAGCTGTAGCTGACTGCTTCCTCTCCCTTAATCCCCACACCTGACTCTTTAGCGGATATGGCTGAGATTCTATCTTCAAAAGACTTCGTGAGCTTGAGTATTTTTTTTTAATTTTTAGCTATAAAATGGAAATATTGATAAGACTATAGGATAAGAGGGGTACATTTCCACACAATTCCCTCCCCCAGAACTCCGTATCCAATCCCCTCCCTTGATAGCTTCCCTAGTCTTTATCCCTCATTCTGTTTCCTCTCCACTACCACCACTAGCCTGGCCACACTTACTTCTCCCCTTGCCTGTCAGGATAGTTTTTTCTCCCCCATAGGACTTCTGTTCTAACTTATGCCTACAACCAAAGTCTCTAGACAGCAATGCGGTTAATGTTCCCAAAACACTGGCATGGTTCCCAATTGCTCTAAGCATACAACTGGATGTCCTGTGTCAGCAAGGCCCATTGACTTTGATTCCTCTTTCTCAAGAGTTGTCCCCACTGGCTTCTGTTCAGTTCCCAGAAAGAATAACCCATTCTCTCTACCCAGGGTTCACAATATACTGCTATCTTCTTACTCAGCTAGCTGGTTTCTTGGATTCTGATTCTTGGATTCAGTGTTAGGTAGCTAGATCTTTTCTGATCATCCTGTTCTAGACATATATCCTGTGATTATTCTGGATCTCAGTACTCTTCTTACTGCTTCAGAGCCCGTTCCTCAGTGAGTAATAGCATGACCGTGTGTAGACTTGCCTATCTACAATGTGTCTTCATTCTAATACTATGGGGGGAGGCATTTTGGTTTCTCTCCCCTGAGCCTTCACTCCCAGCACAATGCCTGGGTCTGGGGGCTACTCAGTAAATATCTGTGGAATAAATTAATGGATGGATGGATGGATGGATGAATTGAATGGGTGACAGAGGGCATGTTCCAACAGATTTGGTACATACTAGTGATGATTTCGTAAATTTTAGCCTCAGAAAATGTCTTGATGATATAATTGCGGTTTGTCTGTAAGAAGGCCCCAACACAGAAAAGAACAGCTGAGAATAAAGGGTTAAGAATGTGTAGCAAGGCAGAGTACAGTACGTGGCAAGGTTTGAGGCGGTGCCGGTGGCTAGTGCAGGAGCAGGCTGGCTTCACTGGGTCAGTAAGTGAGAACAGAGTTGAGATGATGAAGGTCAGACTGAACTTTTACTAAGAAGGCCCAACTCAGAGCAGAGGTCCAAGTAAGGTAGGTGTATGATAGAGGAAAAAACAAATGTGCCATCCTGTGTCTACAGTAACCGAGGTTACTGCCGTATTTTGTCCTTATTTGCTTGTCACGTCAGCTTCTGCAACCCTGGCTAGCTTCTGCCCCCCTAAAAGGTAACTCCTTCCCCCCAGTGGTGTATCTTATGCTGAGGCTGTTTTCCCAGACCACAGCTCTGCAGGATAAATAAAGTAACTAAGGCAACCAGACCCTGAGCAAGGGGTCCAAGCCCCACCCCTTAACCTTGCAGCCTCTGCTTCTGTAATGAAGCTTTCTGCTCTCAGCCTGCATCCTCTATAGAAGCTGGTACCGTCCCTTTGTTTGAGGCCACAGTTCTCATGGAGATCTGAACTCTGGGCCCATGCATAAGAAAACTCCTTTTTTTTTTTTTGCCTCCAGGGTTATTGCTGGGGCTCAGTGCCTGCACCATGAATCCACTGCTCCCAGAGGCCATTTTTTCCCCTTTTGTTGCCCATGTTGTTGTAGCCTTGTTGTGGTTATTATTGTTGTTGTTGATGTCGTTCATTGTTGGATAGGACAGAGAGAAATGGAGAGAGGAGGGGAAGACAGAGAGGGGGAGAGAAAGATAGACACCTGCAGACCTGTTTCACCAACTGTGAAGCGACTCCCCTGCAGGTGGGGAGCCGGGGGCTCAAACCGGGATCCTTCTGCTGGTCCTTTCGCTTTGTGCCATGTGCGCTTAACCCGCTGCACTACTGCCCGACCCCCAGAAAACTTTCTTCCTTCACTGACCCCGGCTCCAATCTTCCTGCTATACAGCAGAGTTCCTTAACACTAGAGTAGTTAGCAAAAGTAGACAGATGGGCCATATTTAGTTTAGAGAATCCCAGTGAACAAGGAAGGAAAAGGGTGAATTTTTAGGCAGATGCCACTTTAACTAGAAAACCAAAAAAATCACTGCAGCAAAGTGAAGATGGAAAAGTTGCTTCATCTAAGTATTTTAAGGAGCAGGATAAAAGGCAAGCTCTAGGAGCCAGCTCAAAAAGGTGGAATCTTGACTCTTCAAAGAGATTATTCTTTAAAGGAAGAAACCAGAAGCATATGTCTAAGTTGAAGAGAACGGGGCTCAAGCTCACTGCTCCTTACTGCAAACATCTCTGGGATGATTCCAGCGTGTTGTGGGGGTGGAGGGACCAGGCCAGGCTGTTGGTGATGGTTCCCTGTGTGTGGGGACAGTTACTGTGAGCGGCAGTGATTCAGAAGAAGAAAGGATTGTTGCAGGGTGGCACCAGCTAGGAAACCCTCACGGGAGGAATGAGGTTTGTGCTGGCCTCTAAGCAAGCCGAGCTTTGCTGCAGTCAGCGAGGTAGAGGAATAATGTTAGAATCTAGGAAGAGGCTTTGGTTGCTGTTTATGTAAAACTTAACAGGGACCGCATTTGTTCCTGTTCTCTGAAAGCAGATCGTTATACGAAATGGAAGTGTGTGTGGGGGGGGGTATCTAGGAAAAGCAAATGCAGCAGCAGCAGGTGGAAAAGACCTGTGACGGGTACATTTTCACTGTGACTCTTACTTTGTTCCTAAGAAAATCCACTTGAGAAAATGAAAACTACCCAAAAGGAACAGATTCTATAGCAGAACAGAAAGACAAATGAAAGTGGTCAGAAGAATATAAAATAACCCCTACCCACTCCCCACCCCACCCCCTGGCTTAGATGGAACAGATAGCAGGCACAAGGTTCAATCACTAACCCCACCATATGCCAGAGTTGAATGGTGCTCTGGTCTCTCTCTGGCAAACATATAAAGGGAATCTTTTTTCTTTTCAAAGTTTACGTAAATAGATACCATCAGCTACATGCCACTGAAGCAGATAAGGGGTAGAGAATTATGGGGAACATCTTAAGAGTATAGTGAAAGGGACATAAAAGTTGGGAGGGAATGAAATCAGATTCAAGACCAGGGGAATATTTTGAGCAAGGAAGCATAAGGTGCAAAGGGCATGGAGCCAAGATTCACAGTGTTCTGGGATGAACAGTGCCCCCCAGAGGACAGTTTCCCAAATACCATGAGGTATTTGAAGAGGAGGGGCAGCAACAGACCTCTAACAGATCCCTCTCTCCACCAACACTGGTCGTCTCCATCAGAAACAACATCATAAACCCTCTTGTGGGCCTCTACAGGACCTTGCCCTCAATGTAGAGACTGTGGTAGCAACTGTGCCACTCTCTGAAGGGAGGCTGGGGCAACATATTCTGCCGCTCAGCAAGACAGGGCCTGAAATGAGTGCAGCCTAGACTGTTCCCAGCTGTGACTATGGAAAGTGAGCTCAGACCTACAGGGATGCAGAGGTCACACAGGCTCCTGTCGGAATATGAATAGACATGGGCCCCACATCAGATCTATGAGATCTACAGTTAACAGTATTTATATACTTTTCCCATTCTTGGGACCTACTCTTTGCCCTGATTCAGCTTTCTAGTCCTATTACCAACTCTGACACTATCTCCCCAGACAACACCTTTATCCCATGTGCATGTCAGGGCTCAGGAAAAAAAATCAGTAAAGTCGTGGGCCCCTTGGAGTATACCTAATAAACCTACTAGCTTTTTCCAAAATGGAGACCCCAAATCTCATCTGTTACATTTTTGCATTTAGGTTGCTGATTATTAAACAATTTGTTCTGCTTTATACTTTACTGCTTTTCAGCCTCCAAGTTGCAGTTGCTACCATGAGGCAAACCTGACTTCCCTGGGCAGACGACCCTACCAATATGTCATGGAACCCCACCTCTCCAGAGCCCTGACCTGCTAGGGAAAGACAGAAACAGGCTAGGAGTATGGATCGACCTGTCAACACCCATGTCCAAAGGAGAAGCAGTCACTGAAGCCAGACCTTCCACCTTCTGTACCCTGTAATGATCCTAGGCCCATGCTCCCAGAGGGGTAAAGAAGAGGAAAGTTTCCAGTGGAGGGGATAGGATATGAAACTCTAATGGTGGGAATTGTGTGGAATTGTAACCCCTCTTATCCTACCAGGTAGTTGATCATTATTAAATCAAATTTTTTGAAAAGGAGGAAAAAGGAAATTAAAAAAATGGCCACATCTTGGACAGAACTTGAAAGTATCACACTGAGTGAAATAAACCAAAAAGAGACAGGCCGCTACTGAATGATCTCACACATGTGTAGAACTTAAGAAGCAAGGACAGTGAGGGGAACATATGGTGAAGTCCTACTGAGGGTGGTGCATCGCACCAAAGCAGAGGATTCTGGGGAAGGAGGGAAAGCTCTGACCTGGAGGGGCACTGGTGTATGATGGGGGGGGGGGGGTCGGACCTGGCTGGAAGAGATACTTAGACACCATCATAGAAGGATGAGAAGTCTTTTTTTTTTTAAATTTATATTTATTTATTTTCCCTTTTGTTGCCCTTGTTGTTTTTTATTGTTGTTGTAGTTATTGATGTTGTTGTTACTGATGTCATCATTGTTGGGTAGGACAGAGAGAAATGGAGAGAGGAGGGGAAGACAGAGAGGAGGAGAGAAAGACAGACACCTGCAGACCTGCTTCACCGCCTGTGAAGTGACTGCCCTGCAGTTGGGGAGCCGGGGGCTTGAACCGAGATCCTTACGCCGGTCCTTGCGCTTTGTGTCACCTGCGCTTAACCTGCTGCGCTACCGCCCAACTCCTGAGAAGTCATATTTTTGTATCAAAACATGTACAGTAAACCATTAGCCTTCCTGCCAATAAAGTATGGAAAATGAGAATGAGAGCGGGGCAGTTCCCAGGGTAGAACAGAGGATTTGCAAAACTGAGGCTCCAGTTTCTATTCCCAGTTCATAAATGGTTGAAAATGTGCTCTGGTCCCTTCTCTCACCCTCTCCTTCACCCTCTCCCTCCTCCCCCTTCCCTCCTCTGCCCCCTCCCCTCCCCTCCCCTCCCCTCTCCCTCTTTTTCCCTCTCCCTCTCCTTTCCCTCCCTCTCTCTCTCTCACTCTCTTTCTCTCTCCTCCCTCCCCTCTATCTCCCTCTCTCCCCCTCCCTCTCCCTCTCCACCTCTCTCTCTTCCTCCCTTTCTCCCTCTCTCTCTCTCCCTATAAATAAATATTATAACAGATTTATTTATTTCATGAAGAAGAGAGGAGCGGGATCAGAGCAGAACTTTTGTATATATGGTGCCAGAGGCACACTTGGGGCTTCCTGCCTGCAAATTCAAAGCTCAGTCACTGCACTGCCTCCCGGTATGGGGAAAAAAAAAAAAGGAGTCTTGAGCCCAGATCCTTGAGCAGGTCCTTGCAGCTCCTAGTATGAGCTAAGCCAGGTGAGCCACTGCCTGGACCCTCAGCCCACCTTTTCTATACAACTTCCTTTTTTCCCTTTAGCTGATAGTCTCTGGATTTATATTTGATCCTTGGGATGGAACAGCATATGCTTAACAGAAAAATGCATAAAATACTACAAAATTGCAAAACTGTATTTTTTTTCTCTCTGCTAAAAAGTTGCCATAGTAGCTAATTCAGCTTGCCTTAATAGAAAAATAAAATCACTTAAAAATAGTACATGGGGAGGAGTTGGGCGGTAGTGCAGTGGGTTAAGTGCACTGGCACGAAGCACAAGGACCGGCATAAGGATCCCGGTTCGAGCTCCCCACCTGCAGGGGAGTCTCTTCACAGGCGGTGAAGCAAGTCTGCAGGTGACTATCTTTCTCTCCACTTCTCTCTGTCCTATCCAACAACGACGACAGCAATAACAACAGCATCGCTTCTTGGCCTTTTGGCTAAGATCAAGTGTAGCAATAACAACAACAATAATGACTACAACAATAAAACAATAAGGGCAACAAAAAGGAATAAATAAGTATTTAAAAAAAATAGCACATGGGGCCTGGAGAGATATCTCTGCCACAGAGCACAGGATTTACACACCTGAGACTCCAGGCTCACTCATGGGCATCTTTAAAGATCAATAAGTACACATGTAAAACTGCTAAGAGGCAGATGACCAGAGTCCAGGAAAAGAAAGACACTTGGGAGTAGTTGTGATTCAAGAAGAGGAATCAGGAACAAATGAACCGCTCACAGGCTTGTCTGTGACTGAGATGGGATTCAAAATCCTCGACAACTCCAAGCAGAAATTTCTTTTAAATGCTGAAGCCCTCCTCCTCCCCTGTGGAAATGATTCTAGGAGGCCCTCCCGGGTCCTGGGATGAAGTCTTGCCCCTTTTCCATAACATCTAAATGTCTGGCTGAGCTGACTTCTGTCTGCAGGCTGCCTCTTCACACACACACACACACACACACACACACACACACACACACACACACACACACACACACACACACACACACACCTCTTACAGTTCAGCACGACCTTCTATTGTTCCAGAGACTCCTCCTTCTTGTCCCCTGCATCACACACACACACACACACACACACACACGTCTCCTCCTGGGACTTCTTCCCTCTGTCAGCCTGGCCACACTCCTTCATGTGACTTCTTCTGGTCTCAATTTAAACATCAATTTCCCCTGAACATTTCTAACTGTCCTTTCGTGCCCCAGTTGGGTGAGGAGTCCCTCTTTTCAGCCACTGGTCACCCCAGCAGAGCACAAACAGTGTCTACACTGTCCCTCACGCCTACTTGTTCACCAAGACCATCTGCACCAGAGCCACAGCTGTCCTGCTCACCCCTGGGCCCCTTGTGGTTAGCACAATGATGGCCAATGAATCAATAAGCAGTCATCAATAAGTCATATGAGAAGGACCAAGTTCCTTATCAAACAAATTGTGCCACAATCCTACGATAAAACGAAATGCAGTCATTAATAACAATCGTTTAGAAAAAAGAATTAATGGGGAGGGGGCTGGTCAGTGGCACACCTGGTTGAGCGCACACACTACAGTGCACTCATTGCAGGTTCAAGCCCTTGGTCCCCACTTGCAGGAGGGAAGCTTCACAAGTGGTGAAGGAGTGCTGCAGGTGTCTCTCCCTGTCTCTTTCTCTCTTCCCCATCCCTCTCAACTTCTCTCTGTCTCTATCCAAAATCAATAAATAAAATATACTTTAAAAATAAAATTAATGGGGAGTCGAGCGGCAGCGCAGGTGAAGTGGGTTAAGCGCAGGTGGTGCTAAGCGTTAGGACCAGCATAAGGATCCTGGTTCGAGCCCCCGGCTCCCCACTTGCAGGGGAGTTGCTTCACAGGCGGTGAAGCAGGTCTGCAGGTGTCTATCTTTCTCTCCCCCTCTCTCTGTCTTCTCCTCCTCTCTCCATTTCTCTCTGTCCTATCCAACAATGACAACAACAACAACAATAATAACCACAACAATAAAACAACAAGGGCAACAAAAGGTAATAAATAAAAATATATATTTTTAAAAATAGAATTAATGATACAGGAGAGGACACAGGACACAGTGCTCAGTTTTAAGAAACTCGTGTCCGAGAGAACTTGCAGTAAAACCCAAATCCAGCTTTTATATTCTTTTCCTTTCTTTCTTTCCTTTTTTTTTTTATTGTTTGAAAAATTCACTACTCCTCATGGTCACTTCTTCCTTTTGTCTGTTTTAATTAGATACGACAACAACAACAAAAAAATCTCTAGAGATAGCAAAAAGAATCAATGAACCAATAAGCAGAGAT
The DNA here is from genome assembly GCF_950295315.1 of Erinaceus europaeus. Classification (NCBI taxonomy): domain Eukaryota; kingdom Metazoa; phylum Chordata; class Mammalia; order Eulipotyphla; family Erinaceidae; genus Erinaceus; species Erinaceus europaeus. The sequence continues at coordinate 11,214,197 of NC_080168.1, forward strand.
ACATATACATATGCACATGGGGGGACTTCAAAGATGGTTTGCTTAAAACTTTGTTTTCTTTTTTTTGTCCCTAAAACCATCACTGCCGCTCAGTGCCTGCATGAGTCCACCTTTCCCAGTGGTCAAATCTTTCTTTCTTTCTTTCTTTCTTTCTTTCTTTTTTTCAACAGAGGTTCAAGCCTGAATCCTAGGGATTCAGGGACCACCAGGGAGACAGAGGGTAAGAGATAGAGAGAGGAAGACAGAGAGAAGAGACACCTGCAACACTGCTCCACCGCTCATGAAGCCTCCCTCTTGCAAGTGGGGACTGGTGGCTTGAACCCCAGCCTTCATTTATGATATCATGCATGGTAACAGGGGGTCTTTTGGGGGAGATAATTATAGACACTTTTTTTCCCTTTGAGTTCATCTGAGCACAGATTTCTTGACTATCCAGGGGAAATGATGAAGTGTGTTTCAAGCACCATATACAGCCCTAGGTCATAACAGAAGAGGAGGTGAAGCAGGGGCACAAAGCACTGAGTGGCTCACGCCATGGAGCCCCTGAGGCAGAGGACATGGGATTTCTAAGTGCAGGCTGTTAGCACACTGGAACTCAGACTGCCCTGTATCTAAAACTGACACGTTCCTCACTTTAAAAGTAATCAAGCATAATTGGGGCAATTCAAAAGAAGAGCAGTACAAAAATACCTCAAAACTGGGTTATTACATAAGGAGGAGTGAAATTATTTATCTTCAGCTGCCTTTTATCAGTGTGATATTAGGTCACATGAGATGAGAACTAGGTTGGAAAAAACAAGAGTCGGAGGCTTATTACACCAACATCAGAATGTGGTAACAATAACTAACACGGGGACTGGGTGTGGGGCACCTGGTTGAGCACACATGTTATCATGCCCAAGGAATGGGGTTCGAGCCCCTGTTCCCTGTTGGGGAAGTTTCACAAGCAGCTGAGGCAGGAATGAAGTTGTCTCTCTCTCCCTCTCTATCTCTCCCTCCCTTCTCAATTTCTTTCTCTCTGCCTGGGTCTCTCTGTGAGTCCTACTTTCAGATACTTACAAGAGTCCAGACCCCAACAGTTAAGTACAAAAACCCAGGACTGTATCCCATGGCACTCTGGTCCAAGTTAGATAAAGATTTCAGTCTGGCCTCTTCCAAGTGCTGGGGAGGAATGAGTATTGAGATAAATTCAGCCTTGGGGAAAGATAAAAAAAATTATTTATTTCTAAGATAAGGGCATCTGTTGCCTTGAAGAACAAATGCATTGATGTTGTGTTCCTGATATGTTAAAATCAACTCTGAAAAACAAAACAAAAAAAACCCAGATTGTCCCAAAAATAACATCTGTAAACTCCGCACTGAACCCAAGCAAAAGTCTTCTTAACTCACTGGAAAGGAAACAAAAATAGGCAGGTTGGGGAGAGGAGTCCAAGTGTGGGGCCAGGAGGGCAAGTTCAGAGGCAGAATGCACACCCTGCAAAGTCCCAGCACGGCATAAAATAGCAAAATGATAGAGTCGTCTCTCTCCCTTCCCTCTCTCAGAAACAAGATTAACTCTTCAAACAGTACTTATTTATTTATTTATGAGAAAGAAGGGAGGAGGGAGCACGAGAGCATCACTCTGGCTTAACCGGCACTGGGGATCAAACCCAGGACTCCATGCTGGAGGTTCCAACATTTCATCCCCTGAACTCCCAGCTGGAGAGATTTTATGACACGTGTGACTTTGGCGTGTGAATCACCTTAAGAGACCAAACATCCTCGCTAGTGTTCAGTTTCTACAAAGGGTTTTATAGACCAGCTTAGTCACAGCTTTAAAATGTTAAAAAAAAAAAAAAAAACTAGTTTGGATAAAGGCCTGGAGCCTGCTGTAATGGGACTGGCCCCCGGGGCCTCTGAGCTGATGTTACATTGTGGCTCCAGGTCTGAGCAAGAGGCGTCAAGGGGTCGTGAAACTTCTCTACAAACATTACTTGGAACAGCAAGACAGATATTAACCCAGCACAGGGGGCTCTTAAGGAGAAAAAGGCTGGAATATAAACACCCTTTGACTCTCTTGTGGTAACCAGGTCTTCCTATTTTCTTTCCTTTTTTTAAATGGTTTTTATTAATGATTTATTATCAATTTACAAAATTACAAGACAACAGGGATATAATGCCACACTGTTCCCACCACCAGAATTCTGTGTCCCCAAACCTTCCATTGGAAGCTACAGCAGTTCACCTATGGGTACAGATATGGGTTAACTATTGTTATTACAACTGTCTGTCTATATTTGTATATATTTGCCTCCCCCCTTTTCTTTTTTTAAAAATTTTAAAAATATTTATTTATTCCTTTTTGTTGTCCTTGTTGTTGTAGTTATTATTGTTGTTATTGATGTCGTCGTTGTTAGGACAGAGAGAAATGGAGAGAGGAGGGGAAGACAGAGAGGCGGAGAGAAAGACAGACACCTGCAGACCTGCTTCACCGCCTGTGAAACGACTCCCCTGCAGGTGGGGAGCCAAGGGCTCAAAATGGGATTTTCAAAAATGGCTCAAAAAGGTCCCATCTTCTCTTCCTTTCCAAGTCACACATACACCTATTACATCCAAATGTCCCTCCCTTTTTCCTCTTCTCTCTCTGGGTCCTGATGGTGTTGGAGTTCAGAGCCTGCTGGTCATCTTCCCCCACCACTTCTCCCCCACTGGGAGTACGGATCAAAATTCTTTATGGGATGCAGAAGGTGGGAGTGGCTTCTGTAACCGCTTCTCCACTGGACATGGACATTGGCAGGTGGACCCATAGCCCCAGCATGTTTCTGTGATCCCCTAGTGGAGTAGGGCTCTGGAGAAGTGAGGTTCCAGGACTCACTGGTGACGTCGTCTGCCCAGAGAAGTTAGGAGCATCATCTCATTTTTGAAACTGAGAACATGGGCCAGGGAGGTAGCTTAGCAGGTAGAGTGCATTCCTTGTATTTGTGAGATTTCATGTTGAACCCCAGCCCTGCATATGATGCCATAGTATCAGATCTTTCTCTCTCTCAAAACATATAAGTAAATAAATCTAAAAGGGGAAAGCAAAAGTGAAATCCAAAGAATCAAAAAGCTTTAGAAGAGGTGAAGGAGCCTTCACACCTAAACAATGTGATCCTTTGAGAACTCACATCCAGATGGAGGTAGATAGCATAATGGTTCTGCAAAGAGTCTCTAAATCCTGAGGCTCCAAGGTCCCAGGTTCAATTCCCTGCACCACCGTAAGACAGAGCTAAGCAGTGCTGTGGTAAAAAAAAAAAAAAAAAAAAATCACATGCCAGTTCACTCCTTTCTGACAAAGATGACTTACCTCCAGATGGAGAACACCGAATTGAAAGATGTCAGTGTTCTAAATCACACATCAAGACAACTGATGCAAACAGTCAGAACACAGGCAACAAAACCTGCCCCAATGACTGACAACGGTGGTTATCATTCACCATGTTAAAGCATTTATTACTACTTAGGTTTCCAAGTGCCTCTACTGGAACCAGAAACTCCTCTTTTCAAATCTGGATCTAGTAGCAGTTAAATAGGATTCAAAGAAGCCGGCAGCACTCAGGGATGAAGGAGAAAATTCTCCATGGAGAAGAAGGACAGACCCTTTCAAGAAGGAGGGTGAAGTGATAATTACTGCACAAGCTGTCTCTCGGGTCTGGATGACTCTGAACTTTTGAAAAGAGGTTAAAAAGGAAGCTAGAGCAATGCCCGGGAAGGAATTCAGCCACTAAGGACTTGGCCCAGATCAGATGGCAAAGGATCCTTGAAGGAAATTAGATTAAAAAAAAAAAAAAAAAGATGGAAAAGACTGAGGGAATGAAGGCTGAGTGCAGAAAGCACTGCCCAGAGGGACAGCCCAGTTTATAGGGCTGTGTGGACTCCGACGGACGTTGTAAAAGGATTTCATTGTACTTACCAAAATTTTTAAAAAGACTTTTTTTTTTTCGCTAGCTTTTCCCAAACTTAGCAATGCTTAGTAGGGACATTTAGAAGTTTCCATTGAACTTAGTATTTATTCACTCATGCCTGTGGTTACAAAGAAACTCTTTAAAATTTGGAAAACAAAAAAAAATAAATAAAAAGAGGGGGCCAGGTAGTGGCACACCTGGTTAAGCACACACATTACCATGTGCAAGGCCTCAGGTTCAAGTCCTCACTCCCCAGCTGCAGGGAGGAAGTTTCATGAGTTGTGAAGCAACTATTAAAGGTATCTCTGTCTCTCTCCCTTTCTGTCTCCGCCTCTCTCAATTTATTTCTGTCCTATCCAATAAAATAATAAAAAAGAAAAAAATGGCCACAGGGAATGGTGGATTCACCATGCAGCAGCAAGTCCCATCAATAGCCTTGGTAGGAAAGAGAGAGAGAGAAGTTTTAGAACCCAGTGGACTTGGTACTTCACTCATGCCTGTGGTTATAGAGACTCTTTAAAACTCAACACAATGGAATACTTATTATTTTTTTTAAGAAAACATTCAGCAGTGGTATACAACAGACATGAAGAATCCCAGTAGAGGGGCAGGGTGGTGGCACACCAGGTTGAGCACACATCTTACAATGTGCAAGTACCCTGGTTCGAGCCCCCAGTCCCCCACCTCTAGGGGGGAGAGCTTTGCAAATGGTGAAGCAGGTCTGCAGGTGTCTCTCTCCCCTTCTCTCTTGATTTATGGCTGTCTCTATCCCATAAATAAATAAATAAACAAACAAATAAATAAATAAAAATTTAAAAATAATCCTAACTGCTGTTGTCTGCTATTTAAATTTCTATCTATGGCATCTCTAGCAAGGCACACACATATGCCTAAGTTTCTTCATCTGCAGAATGGGAAAAGCAGTTTTGTAAAAGTGCTATGAAGAAGACCAAGTGAGTTGGCGGACTCAGTGAGTAAGTGATCTGCAAGTGTCAACTTGTACATTTAGTCTAATAAGTACTTGTCTGCCTTCTGTTAGCAAGAGCATATGGAGCTAGGTAGTGCATGGGGAGGACAACAGGAGTAAATGAGAGAGAAAAGATCATTGAAATACATTTTCCTCAGGGGTCAGGAGGAGGCACACCCAGTTAACTGTGCATAATACTAAGCACAAGGACCCGTGCAAGGATCTGAGTTTGAGCCCCCGACCCCCACCTTCAGGGTGGATGTTTCACTATCTGTGAAGCATGTCTGAAGTTGTCTTTCTCTCACCATCCACTCTTCACTCTTGACTTCTCTCTGTCCTGTCCAATAAAATGGAAAAAAGATGGCCACCAGGATCAGTGGATTAGTAAGGCTAGCACTAAGCCACACCAACAGCCCTGGAGGGAAGGAAGGAAGGAAGGAAGGAAGGAAGGAAGGAAGGAAGGAAGGAAGGAAGGAAGGAAGGAAGGAAGGGAGGGGGGAAGGGAGGAAGGAAAGGAAGGAGGGAGGAGGGGAGGAAGGGAGGAAGGGAGAGAGAAATGCATTTTTCTCAAAGAAACTACAGAAAAGACAGAAGCAGTACAAGTGGGGGCCAGGCGGTGGTGCACCTGGTTAAGTGCTCACATTACAGTGCCCAAGGACTCAAGTTCAAGACCTTGGTCCCCACCTGAAGGGAGAAAACTTTGCGAGTGGTGAAGCAGGGTTGCAGGTGTCTGTCTCTTTCCCTCTCTGTCTCCTCCCTCTCAATTTCGCTCTGTCTCTATCCAATAATAAATAAATGATTTTAAAAATAAAGAAGCAACTCAAGTATAGAAAGTATAGAAAGGAGCAAATGGACAAGGCTCAGCAAACTATAGCAGGGAAGATGATTCCTCTGTCTAAGCGGCATGTTGATACTGAGTAGACATGAAGAAGAAAGCCTTCAGTCTCGGACAACACAAACTGATACATCTTGGGGTGAAGTCTCATGATGTCTGCAGTGTCCTTTCAATTAACTTTACATACACACATTATATGTGAAGACAGACTTACACATCCAATACACTAAAATGTAGATCACTCAGAGATAAAGGAAAGGACATGGGCAGAGGTTATGTGCTAGCTCAGAACTCCAGAACACTTTGTGAACTCAGACACTTTTCAGACTTTTTCCCCACCACAGTACAGCTAACAGGAGAAGGTCCCTGGAGCCACAGGCTCTTCTAAAAGTGCAAAGTGCTCTATAAATCATAATGTCTACAAGCAAATAAAGTAATAAGCTTTTGAGACTGAAAGGCCAAGTGGTTCCGACAAGTGGAGGGGAAGGCTGTGGGTTGGAGAGCACAGGGTGATTTTCAGTCTGTAGAGCTGGCCAAAGAGATCGCATAAAGATTTTCACAAAAAGATTTTCAAAGTCCCAAGTTCAATCCCTGGCACCACAAAAGACCAAATCTGAGCAGTGCTCTAGTAGAAAACTAAAAAATATTTTTGAAAAGATTTAAAGGGGGGGGGGCAGGCAGTAGTGCAGCAGGTTAAGGGCACGTGGCACAAAGCACAAGGACCCGTGGAAGGATCCCAGTTTGAGCCCCCGGCTCCCCAACTGCAAGGGAGTCGCTTCACTGGCGGTGAAGCAGGTCTGCAGGTGTCTATCTTTCTCTCCCCCTCTCTGTTTTCCCCTCCTCTCTCCATTTCTCTCTGTCCTATCCAACAACAATGACAACAATAATAGTAACAACAACACAAATAAACAACAAGGGCAACAAAAGGGAAATAATAGCCTCCAGGAGCAGTGGATTTGTAGTGCAGGCACTGAGCCCCAGCAATAACCCTGGAGGCATAAAAAAAGGAAATAAATAAAAAGATAAAAAAAAATATCAATGATATACACTTATAACCTCCATAGTGATATCATGTGATCATACTTTAAAAAAAAAAAAAAGGATGTTAACTTCCTACAACAACCAAGTCAACAGAAGGGGCTTCTTTAAAATGGTGGTTGCCCACTTCCCCGGAGCCCTACCCCACTAGGGAAAGACAGAAACAGGCTGGGAGTATATATCAACCAGCCAATATCCATGTCCAGCAGAGAAGCAATTGCAGAAGTCACATCTTCCACCTTCTGCACCCCATAAATAATTTTGGCCCATACTCCCAGAGAGATTTAAAAAAAATAGGGGGGCTTCCAAGAGAGGGGAAGGGAGACTGAACACACAGACCACCGGTATTGAGAGAAAACATGGGGACATCTCTGTTACCAGCACCCTACCTCTCCTTCCCCACACAGCCCGTAAGTCCTAGGCTGACAGCAAGAGATAATGAGTTTGCTTTATCGTCCTCTCAGCAGTATTTATCTCTTGAATATTGACTTGCTGGCAGCGGGCACCAAATTTTGGTATTTGCTAACAGGAGCTATTTCTGGCACCACCAGGCCCTTAGTAACTTGGGAGGTGAGTGGACTTTCATCAGCAGCCTGACTCCGTGACCCTCCTCCGGCCTCTCATCCAAGGATGCTGAAGGAGAACTTCCCCTACCAAGAGGTTTCCTTGCAAGTCAGATTCCACATCTAACCTCTCCGGAGGATGCCACTCTACAATATGAAGTTGTCATTGTCGCATCTGGGGATCAGGAGCTCACATGCTGGCTTTCAGGGCGGGGAGAAACCTCTAATAGCCTGTTATTCTCACAACATTAAAGGTTTAGTGTAATCCCTTCCAGAACATCCCTGCAAGCAGAAATGGGAACAAAACTGCCTTCAGTACAAGATCATCCCTCCAACACCAGCTCAATAGCTGTGATTATCTGCCCGCTTCCTTGGCTGAAACTTCTCCAACAGGAAAACTCAATTTAAAACAAAAGTGGAGCTAAAGATGATGGCTTTCCAGGTGGCCGGAAATTTCTGAAGTATTACAAAGTGGATTTAAAGACAGAAGCAAGTGAATCTGGAAAATTGTTATGTGAACGGGTATCAAAAAACCAAACACTTTCACAAACTAAGAAGAATCTTAACAAGTGAAATTTCACCATTCGGGAGGGGGAAAAAAAAAACTATTATAGTTACCTATTTTCAGTGGAGACATCAAAATCACAGAAATTACTAGTCTGTGGCTAATATCCAAGCAAAATTTTCAAGTTATTCTAGCAAAGAGATTTAAAAAGAACAACAAGAATCAGTGTTATTTTTGGATTATAAATGGAACAAAATACCAAATTCTCCAGCATAGAGTATTTCAGAACTTTAAAGCACAAACTGATAGGATTTGCTTAAGATTTAAAATGGAAGAGGGGTCAGGCATTGGCACACCTGGTTGAGTACACACATCACCATGCACAAGGACCCAGGTTCAAGCCTCCTGTCCCCACCTACAAGGGGAGAAGATTCAAAACAGTAAAGCAGTGCTGCAGGTCCTTCTCTCTCTCCATCTCTCTCTCTCTCTCTCTCTCTCTCTCTCTCTCTCTCTCTCAATTTATCTCTGCCCTATTGGAAGGAAGGGAGGGAGGGAGGGAGGGAGGAAGAGAGAAAGGAAGGAGGAAAAGAATTCTTGTGGCGCCATGTTTACCTTCTGGGCACTGGCACGTGAATCCACTGAGGCTGGACACGCACGTGGCTCCATTTCTGCAGGGGTCCAGAACGCAGTAATCGATCTTGGATTGACACAGTGCTCCAGTATAACCTGGAGAGAGAGAGAAAAAAAAAAAAAGACTCTGAATAAAGCATGTCACTCTCAAACCAGCCACCTGATGAGGGCAGCCAGCAGCCTTGAGCCCAAGGCTCCCAGACAGGGTTTGAGCTCTTATGTTGTCTTGGTTTTATAAGAAACAGCACCAAGAGCAGCTTGGAAGCCTATCACAGGAGGCACTGGCTTTGCAGAGACCTCCACTGCAGAGTGACTTTGCTTCAGCACCGTCAGAGCTGTTTAGATTGCTTGTGTCTTGTATAGGTCTTTATGGATTTACGACTAGATTTTAGGGAGGACAGTGTCACATCTATATATGTCTGATACTTATATGTATTTATTGATTGATTCATTCATTCATTCATCTACTGTAGTCCCAGGACTTTGTGTTGGGCAGTTCCACTGCTTCCTGGCTTCCCCCCCCAATGTTAAAATTTCACAGAGGGTAGGGAGGGAGAGAAAGAGATGGACTGGGACCAGCAAAATAACTCACTTGGATAGTGCATTGCTTTTCCATGTACGCAACCCAGGTTTGAGCCCAACTCCCACTGCATTAGAAAAGCTTCAGTACTGCCAGGACTCCCTCTTCCCCAGCCTTTTCCATCTCTCTCTCTCTCTGGAAAAGTCAGCTGTGAAAGCCCTCATTATGACTAAGAAGAGACAGTCCAAAAGAGAGGGAGAGAGAGAGAGGCAGAGAGAAAAGCAGACTCCACAGCACTGCTCCCCCAATCTGTGGAGCTTTCCCTTGACCTATTGGGTCCCCATATGGTGCTGGGCTTAGAACCTGAGTCTTTGTGAATCATAATGTGTGAGCTCTACCAAGCAAGCTATCTCCCAGCCCTAGTGCTTTTTATTTTGAAATGTTATTCAGAACTGTCAGAAGCAGAGACCACACTGCCCCTGATGTCAGCTTCCTTCCAACATAAGGCAAACTAGAATCTACAATGTTCTGTTTGAGCAAAGTGTGATGATGGCCACTGCCCCCAGCTCAGCCCAACAGAATGCCATTAGGAAAAACTGCTAGGTACTAAAACTACTAGTCTGTGCTACGTTAGACCTGGGGGGGGGGGGGGAAGCCTGTGTTCATTCGATGCCCTAACTCCTCGTCTAAAAAAAGATAAAGGTATCAAGAGACAGCAAGTTTTAAGCGCATTACTATATTAATCTTAATTCTGATTTGAATCACAAATTCAACCTAGTAAATTCTCCATGAGGTCAGTCTCTAATGGCGATTTCCTTGGATGGTAACACAACCACACACAATGAGAACTAAAGTATACTAGAATGCCTGTGAAGCTGAAAAGCTATGATTACATTCCAAATTGGCTATTAACTTTGAAAAAACAAGGCCTTCCAGGGAGACAAATTTGAAAAAAAAAAATAATAATAATAACATGCTAATATGTTTTTCATTTCAGAATGGGAAATGGCTATAAAGTAGAATTTGAAAAACACAACATAGAAACCAGAAAGAGAACAAAATTGCCCCAACTTATGCTGTATGAGCAGAACCACTGACACTGAGAGGGGAGACGGGCCCAGTCTGTCCCATTTTACAAATTCAGAAGCTGGGTGTGAGAAAGGCAGAGTCACTGGTACAAAGTCACACAGGGAGTCCAACTCCTCAGTCCAGATCCTTCAACTCGACATGCCTTCATCCACAACGTGTTTAGTAAGAAGGAAGTTATATGGGACAGGGAGACAGCGGAATGGCTTGGGACAGGACTTACTTATGAGCAGTCCCAAGTTTAGTCCCCAGCACCATCAGTAGCCAGAGCCAAATACTGCTGTCATTAATAATAACAGTGACTGATAAGGAAGCATATACGAAACACCCTAAGTACTCGTCTGCCACCCACTCTCAACTCATGTCATGGTTGGGTTTTGAAAGATGCTAAGAATCCGTTTGTATTTTTGTTTTATTGCCACAAGGTTTATTGCTGACGCTCACTGCCTGCTTGACAAACCCACTACTTCCAGACACCACTTATTTCCCCTTTTGCTTTTGTTTCTTTACAAAGGCAGAGAGAAATGGAGAGGGAGACAAAGAAAGACAGACATCTGCAGACCTGCTTAATCACACATGAAGCTTCCTATCCACAGGTGGGAGGTTGGAACGAGGACCTAAACCCAGGTCCTTGTGCATGGTAGAGTGAATACTCAACTGGGTGCCCCATTGCCTGGTCCCAGTTATTCTTTTTTAACCATAAGCTTTCAAAGGCTCTACAGTACAGTTAGAAAAGTAGATGTAATAATAAATATCTAGTGCCTCCTTAAACACTAAGACTGGAGGAACCTTCCCCATTCTCTATGAAACCACATTTTTCCCCCAGTCCTGGAATCTCTGGGGTGTGGCTGCTTTTCTGACTTGCTTCTCTAGATCCTAGACCATTTGATTCTATATTTACTGGTTTCAAGCAAAGGAGTGTGACCAGTACCACCTCAGCATGTTTCACTTTGGATTGTGCCCAGAGACATCAGGCATGGAATGTCAGCCCTTCAGCTCCAATACTTCAGTGAGACCTTTCCTAGTTCACAGGACTCCTTAATTCCATTTTGGATGGTGCACTCCTAATGAAGCCACAGAGCCTAGATACATAGACCAGGGCCCATGAGATAGGGCACATATGCACATGTACCCAAAAGTTAGTGGAAAATATATACCTTAAAGTGCACAATAATTTGCAGTGACTCAATAAATGCAGCAAGCAAGTAGAAAGACCTTAAAAAGACATCATAAAGTACTTAGTCAAAGAGTTTCTAATTAAACCTAGATATTCTCCTCACCGACTTCCTACTTCACTTCCCTCAATCACTCCAAGGCTAACCTTCTTAGACAAAGTAAAGACTACAAAAGCTGGATAAGGGCAAGAGACTGGCATATGTTAATGATGGTTCTTTTAGTCACTACCAGGCCACCCCATCATCTGGGGCCCTAGTCAGGGAATTCCCACATAGACAAGATGAGCCTAGACCTCCAACAGATCCTTCTCTCCACTGTCATCTTCATCAGAAACAACATAGAAACAACAATAGAGCCTCTTGTGGGCCTCTACAGGACCTTGCCCTCAATGTAGGGACAGTGGTAGGGATTGTGCCACTCTCCGAAGGGAGGCTGGGGCAACATATTCTGCCGTTCAGCAAGACAGGGCCTGAAATGAGTGCAGCCTAGAATGTTCCCATGTGACTATGAAAAGTGAGCTCAGACCTACAGGGATACAGAGGTCACACCAGGATCCTGTCTGAATATGGACCTCAGATCAAATCAATGGGGTTTACAGTTAATCATATTTATATACTTTTCCCATTCTTGGGACCTACTCTTGGCCCTGATCCAGCTTTCTAGTCCGACTTCCAACTCTGACACTATCTCCCCAGACAATACCTTTATCCCATGGTGCATGCTAGCTGTTGGGCTCAGGGAAAAATCAGTAAAGTCACGGGCCCCTTGGAGTATACCTAAAATAGACCTACTAGCTTTTTCCAAAATGGAGACCCCAAATCTCATCTGTTATATTTATATTTGTAACCTGCATTTGGGCTCCTGATTATTAAACAATTTGTTCTGCTTTATATCTTAATGCTTTTTCAGTCACCAAGTTGCAGTTGCTACCATGAGGCCAACCTGACTTACCTGAGCAGACGACCCCACCAATGTGTTCTGGAACCCCACCTCTGGGAGTATGGACCCACCTGACAACACCCATGTTCAGTGGAGAAGAAATCACAGAAGTGGGGGCCAGGTGGTGGTGCACCTGGTTAAGTGCACACATGATAGTGTGCAAGGACCTACGTTTAAGCCCCTGGTGCTCACCTGAAGGGGGAAACTTTCACAAGAGGTGAAGCAGGACTGCGGGTGTCTCTCTGTTTCTCGCCTTCTCTATTTTCCCCTCCCCTCTCAATTTCTGTCTCCATCCAATAATAAATAAAAAATAAAATATTTTTTGAAAAGAAAGAAATAACAGAAGCCAGACCTTCCACCTTCTGCACCCTGTAATGATCCTGGGTCCATGCTCCCAGAGAGATAAAGAATAGGAAAGCTTCCAGTGGAGGGGATGGGACATGAAACTCTAGTGGTGGGAATTGTGTGGAATTGAACCCCTCTTATCCTATGTCGATAATTATTAAATCAATAAAAAAATAAAAAGTAGATGTATAAAAAACATAACCAGTGAGGCTTGGTGCAGTTTAGACTGGATCAAGTACATTGGAGCACAGCAAAGGATTCTGGGGGCTGAACAGTGGTGTGCCCAGCTGAGTATACATATTGCCATGCATAAGGACCAGGGTTCAAGCCCCTAGTCTCTACCTGCAGAAGAGGAAGCTTCACAATCAATGAAGCCCAGATACAAATGTCCCTCTTTCTCTCACACTATCTCCTCCTGTCCTCACAATTTTTCTTTGTGCAATCAAATAAAATAATAAAATACAAAAAAAAAAGTCTGCCAGGAACAGTAGATTCATCATGCAGGCATTGAGTCCCAGTGATAACCCTGGTGGAAAAAAAAATATATATATATACATATATAAATTGAATTAAATTAAATAAAAAATAATGGTAAAGGGACCAGGTGGTGGTGCACCTGACTGAGCGCACATGTTACAATACTCAAGGACCAGAGTTCAAGCCCCTAGTCCCCAGCTGCAGAGGGAAAGCTTTGTAAGTGGTGAAGCAGTGTTGCAGGTATCTCTCTATCTCTCTCCCTCTCTATCACCCCTTCCCTCTCGATTTTGTGCTGTCTCCATCCAATAAATAAATAAAAATTTAAAAAGAAGTTTTAAAAAATAAATTTGAAATAATAATAATGGCAATAAAAACAAAGCAAAGGGCTCTGGACTAGAGGGAGATCTAGGTAAGGCGAAGGTGTGGGATAGTCAGGATGGTGGAGAGGGACTCGGGTTGGTGGGGGGAGTGGAGTACAGGCAGGTATGAAATGACATCCATGTTTCAACAACTAGCCTGGAGACCACTACTTCCCAGACAAAATGATGACAAGTCTTGTTGAAAAGATGGATGTTACCAGGAGTCGGTTCGTGCTCCATGGGTAGCTTAAAGCCTCCTGTATTTCGACCCTGGCATCAGGAAGTCCCTAATGCTTCTGCCATAAAACCAAGGAAAATCACCAGGAGCTGATGAGACCAATGTAAGAGATGTGTGTTTCTACCTGACAGAAGTTGGGTAAAAGAGCAGGACAACAGTTACCTTTTTGTCCTTTCATGTCTGATAGATCGTGAGAGGCAGAGAGAAATAGAGAGGGAATGACAGAAAGGAGAAAAACCTGCAGCACTGCCCCACTCGTTCATGAAGTTTCTACCCTACAGGTGCAGACTGGGGAACTTGAACCCTGGTCTTTGTTCCAGGTAGTATGTGTACTCTACTGGCTGAGCCGGAAACTAGTCTCAACTGGCACTTTCCTTATAGTTCTTCAAAACTAAAGCAACCTCCCATCAAGATGTGTGTACGTGTGTATGTATTGTGGAGTTGGGGTGTGTGTGAGTGTGATTTCACTGTTCCCAGGACGTGTCTATATTCAGAGAGTGAGGAGGGCACAATAGAGCACTAGAGCTTCTGATGGTGCTGTGACACCATCCACGTGGAGCTGGGGCTTGAACCTGGGTCGTACACATAGCAAGGGACAGATTGCTACCCAGTGAGACACCTGCAGCACTGCTTCACCACTCACAAAGCTCTCTCCCTGCAGGTAGGGCTCTCACTCTCTATGAAAACAAAAACAAAAACAAAAAAAATAGCTACTGGAGGCAATGAAGTTGTGGAGGTACCAGGCCTCGGTGATAACCTTGGTAAGGAAAGGAAAAAAGGACACATGTAACTGGCCAGAACTCAAAATATCAGTCTGTTAGCAAGTATGCTGGCTCAGGGTCACATGTATGGTGACAGAGTAGGGAACAGCCTCCCCATTTTGGCTAAATCATTATTTTTAAAGAGAGAAAGAAAAATGAAGATAAAAGAGAGGAAGAGACAAACCATAGGAGAGAACACTGGTACCACTCTTTTTTTTTTCTTTTGCCTCCATAGTTATCACTGGAACTCAGTGCTGGCACTACAAATCCACTGCTCCTGGAAGCTATTTTTTTTTCCATTTTATAGGATAGGACAGAGCGAAATTGAGAGGGGGGGGGAGATAGAAAGGGAAAGAGAAAGAGAATGAGAGATACCTGCAGACCTGCTTCACCACTTGTGAAGCATCCCCCCTGCAGGTGGGGAGTGAGGTCTTGAACCCAGATCCTTGCATGAGTCTTTGTGCTTAGTTGTATGTGCCCTTAATCAGGTATGCCACCACCCGTCTCCACTGCTACCACTCTCCACAAATGCTTTCCTTTGGTGTTGTTCATGCTGCTTCCATATGGCCCTGGGTTCTAACCCAAGTCCTCACACAAGGTAAAGTCTATGTTCTACCCACCAAGCAACTTCCCAGTCCTTTTTTATTATTATTTGCCGGCATAACCAAGGAATCCAAGTTAAATGAGTGACTATTAAGTGTTTATTTATGTTTCTACCAGAGCGCAACTCAGCTTTGGTTTATGATAGTGCAGGGGATTGAACCTGGGGCCTTAAACCATGATGGTGTCTCTTCCACCCACCCAAGGCAATTAGACAGAAAATCTTTAACACTTGGCCTGAGATCTTCCATCTTGCTGCTTTGATTCTAAGCACCTGCCTGTCAGACCTGAGAATGTCTCCCTCTTATCCACTACACATATGTAAAAATAAGTAAATAAATCTTTAAAAGAAAAAAAAGTTAAAGGACTTGATAGCTAGCTAAGCATTGCAGTTAGGACTTGCAAGTCTGAGGCCCCAGAGAGCCACACTTTAATCTTTACTTCTGCCTTATGCATAAGCTAGAGCTGGTTCAATCTCTCTCTCTCTTTTTCCTATTGTACTATGTGCACTTAATCTGGTGCACTGCCACCAGGGCCCCTCTCTTTCTCCTATCAATCTCTCATTAAAATAAATCAACAATTTTAAAATGATAAATACCAGGTATTAGAATTTAAAAAAAAAACAAAAAAAAAAACCTATGGTCTCCCAAAGGCACTCCCTAAAGTACCCTGCCACTCTGACACAATCTATACTCTCCATCTGAAAAACACTGCAAAGGATGGTTGCCCGGGCCAAAGACCCGCCATCCTGGGTAGACTGGGAGAGAAGAAGGATGCTGAGTCCCTGGGTAGCTCCATCTTGCTGCTGGCACTAGCGCTCAGCACCTTTGACAGGTCCCAGAAACCCAACAGAGAGAGAGAGATCTGGCCCAGAACTCTTCGTCATTGGCTGGTTTCTCCTTGTAGGTCAGTGGTCCCACTCCCAGGGGGCCTGTGGAAATGCAAGGAAACAATAGTTTTGTGCCACAAGTGGCGTGTTCAGGGGGGATGGACATTGAGAAGGGAGTGGCCAGGGAAGCTACTAAACATCCTACAGGTCACAGAACAGTCCCCAAACCACAGCACCAGCCAGCCCCAAGGGCCTCTGATGTCAGAGCTTGGAAACTCCAAGTCCCACCTTAGGATGTAAAGAACAAAGGCATAGGTGAGACTTAAGGAACAAAGACAGAAAGGAAAAACACAGTGAAACCTGAACAGGATGTGGTTTGTTGCACCAAAGCAAAGGACTCTGGGGAGGGAGGGAAAAGAAGGGATGGAGGGGTGCTGGGGTCCTGGTGCATGATGGTAGAACAGGACTTACTTTGGGAAACAGTTTTCTGTAAACATATATCCCCAGGAGATGAGAGATTGAACCCACGTGTCGAAAATTATACCGTGTAATTAGTTTACCCGCCAATAAAATAAAATAAAAAATGTGAAGGCTGTTAAACTGCAGGACCAAGGTCCCATGGAAAACATTTCATGGATACTGTTAGCATTAGATAGCATTCCTCAGAGTTGAAATCTACAAAGACGGAGCTGGTTTTCAGGCAAAGGCTCTCAGCAAACTGACTCACTGCTTCAGCAGACCTGTGTGCCAGGAAATGTCTGAGGGGTGAGGAGTCAGCCCCCCACAAGACAAAGTACGGATTCACAGGGAATTGATGGTCTTTTGTTGATATATATGGCACCAGGCTCTGGCACTTGGGACCTTGGTCCTTCAGTCTAATTGCCTTTGTCTCTATCCAGCACCTCTTCTATTCCCAAAAACAGAAGCCAGCCCTTCAAAAGACAGGAAACAGCATCTTCAGAACATCATTACAAGTTGGAATCCTTAGGACTATTATTAGTTTACTTTTGATTTATTGGGCTGTTAACTGGTTTTTGTCACATAGGTAAAACTGTTGTTACGTAGGCACAATATCTCATCTTCCCATGAAGGTGGTTTGCAAGGCACTCTCTCCCCCAGCTTCGGTCCTTTTTCATCATCGTGCCCCAAGACCCCAGCACCCCTCCATCACATCTCGTTCCCTCCTTCCTCAAAGTCCTTTGCTTTGGTGCAAGACACATTGCCCAGTTTCTCCTGTGTTGCCTTACTGTCCTTGCTTCTTTACTTAACATCTGTGAGTGAGATCATGTTATGCTAGATAAGGCAGAAAGAGAAGAATGAATATGGGGTGATCCCACTCAGAGAGAAGTTGAAAAATAAGAACAGAAGGGAAAACAAAGCAGATCTTGGACTGGAGTTGGAGTATTGACCAAAGTAAAAGACTCTGTCTAGGGTGAGGTGGGGGTAGGGGGGCACTGATTTTAGAACATGATGTCAGAGAAGGACCGAGAGGGGGTTAGATTGTTATGTGGAAAACTTAAGAAATGTTTCAAATGTACAAACTACTGTATTTTACTGTCAACTGTAATCCACTTATCCCCCCAATGAAAAAAAAAGAAAATCAATGAAAAAAAAATCATCAAAACTGATAGACATTGTCTAGGTAAGATAAATAAAATAAAAACAAAAAATGTGAACACTATTCACTTACATACACAAAGATTCAGCCTGCAAAAATCAGGTGGAGGGACACAAGCCTGGGTGTCACAGAGGGAAGCTGGGGCAGGGGAGTCTCTCAGACAGGCTGGAGTCACCAATTAATGGGAAACCGTGACACCCTCCCAAGTTGAGAAAACGCTTTGCGCAAGAACTTAGAAATATTTTGGCAGTGGTGGCTCCTTATGGGCCTCACAACCATTCTTTACAGAAACAGCTCCTTGGAGGAAAGGTTATATTCTCATAATTAGAAGGCTTCTTTAAAGTGAGTCCTGGTTAAAGAAGTTTGGTTCTGACTTCATGGCATGACTCCTGTCTCCACGGGGTAAGTCCCAGAGCCAGGCAGGGCAGGGACCAAGGGGTCTGGCAAAGCCTCTGCCCAAGGGCCAGAGACAGTCTCAGAGGCAGAAAACGGCATGTGGGTTCAGGAGAAGAGAAGCCAGGAGAGAGAGAAGGCAGACTGAAGAGAGAGGAGGAAGCTGAGTCCCTACTGGGCTGGATATTTGTGCCCTGCATAGGATTTCACTTCATCTAATTCATTCATTTGTTCATTCATTCATTCATCGAGAAAAATCTTATTTTTTTTAATGTCAATTAAATTGAATCCAAGATCTCACCCAAGCATGCTTCCACTGAAAAACCTCCCTGAACCAATTTTTATCTTACATGTTTATAGGGGAGACAGAATTTTGAGTGTCGAGCAATGGCGCACTGGGTTAAGCGCACATAGTACATAAGAGGCAAGGACCCACACAAGGATCCCAGTTCTAGCCCCCGGCTCTCCACCTGCAGGGAGGTCGCTTCACAAGCAGTGAAGTAGGTCTGCCGATGTCTATCTTTCTCTCCCCCTCTCTATCTACCCTCCCCTCTTAATTTCTCTCTGTCCTATCCAATGGAAAAAGGGGGGGGAAATGGCCACCAGGAGTAGCGGATTCATAGTGCCAGCACTGAGCCCCAGCAATAACCCTGGAGGCAAAGAGAGGGGGAATTGCTTTAATATTAGGGAGCTCTACACTGAGCCACCTCCTTGAACCCATTTTTATCTCAATTTTCGTGTGTGGGGGGGTTTGCTTTAACATTATGGAGTTCACCTCATTTTAATTCCTTTGATCTTATGTCGTACCAGAGATCAAACCTGTGACCTCATGCACATACAAAAATGTTCTAAAATGTTCTACCCACCGAGCCACCTCTCTGGGCCCTCAGTGAATCTTTATGGAGCATCTTCTATGTAGTTGGCCCCAGGCTCAGTTCTGGAGATATCACACACAGGACATACCAAATAGTGACAAGATCCAGCTCCCAGCTGGGATAGATGTGACTGTGGGAAGGCCTCACAGTGTCCTCTCATTCTTTAGCAGGGGAAACTGGAGGCGTCTTCAGGATCCACCCAGGAAGAAGCCCTTAAACCTGAGGCCACATTGTCTCCCACTAATTCAGTTCATCAACGCACAGAGAATCCTTGATTTGCAGTGCACCCTGGGGAGCAGTAATGAATGAAACTGACACACCCCTTCTCCAGAGCATCTCTTTGGAGGGGGAGGCAGGCAGTCATCTAAGAATCACACGTGTAAATGTGTCTTGGAAACAGAAGAGAGGTCTGAGGAGAAAAAAGTGAAAGGTTTTAAAAACCTGCATGTGGCTGGGTGGTGACGCACACATTATAGTGTGCAGGGACCCAGGTTCAAGGCGGGGGCCCTCTCCTCCAGGGGGGAAGCTTCATGAGTGGCGAAGCAGGTCTCTCTCTTGCTCTCACACTGTCTCTCTCCCTCCCTCCCTCTCTCTATCTTCCCTTTCCTTTCAATTTTTCTTTTTATCTCTATCCAAAATAAATAAAAGTAATATTTTAAAAAATAATAAATAAGCTGAAAAAGGAGGAAGAGAAGAACTATAGGTGGAGGAGATGGTCTAAGGATTATGTAAAAAAAAGAAAAACCTTTTTGGAAGAACATTTGGAAATAGCAAAAAGTTTAGGCGTGACATAGAAAGGAAGAGGAGGCAGGACCATAAGGGGGAAAAGGGATATATATACAGATAGTCATAGAACTAATATATACATATATCTGTATATATACATAGGTAGATAGATAGATAGATAGTCATGGAAATAATAGTCAACCAATATCTGCAACTTTGGGAGAGCTACTGCAGTTTCCAATGGAGGGAATGGGGAGGAATCATACCCCTGTTACCTTATAATTTTGTAAATCAACACTAAGTCGCTAATAAAGAATTTTAAAACTTCCTTTAATGTTTTATTTATTTATTTTGAATACAGGCAGAGAGAAGCTGAGAGGGAAGGGAGATAAAGAGAGAGAAGGAGAAAGAAAGCTGCTGTACCGTTTCTCTGCTTGTGAAACTTCCTCACCGCAGGCGGCACCAGGGGCTTGAACCCAGGTCCTTGCGCTGCGATGCATGTGGTCAATCAGATGCACCACCACACATCCCGAAAAAGACTTTGATGCCTGAAACTTCCAAGTTCCAGGTTCAATCCCCCCCCACATCATCTATCATAAACCAAAGTTGAACAGTGCAGTCCTTATCTATCTATCTATCTATCTATCTATCTATCTATCTATCTATCTTTATTTCAATCTGTATCCCTACCATGGAAATAAAAAAACAAATAAAATTTGTTTAAGATAAACAGAACTGCAAGCAACCCAAATGTCCATCAGATGACAAATGGACACAGAAGGTGCAGCACACATGCACAAGAGGATGTTCAGCTATTAAGAAGGCTGAAAGAGAGGCTGGGCAGTGGTGCACCTGGTTGAACACACATATCACAGTGCACCAGGACCTAGGTTCAAGTCCCCAGTCCCCAGCTTCAGGGGGGAAGCTTCACAAGCAGTGAAGCAAGTGTTGCAGGTGTCTCTTTCTTCCTCTCTCCCTCTCTTTCTCTTATTCCCCTCTCAGTTTCTTTCTGCTCTATCAAATAAAAAGAAGAAGAAAAGGAAAACTATATTTTAAAAAACAGCCACAGAGGTGATGGATTTGTTGTGCAGGCACTGAGCCCCAGCAATAACCTCGGCAGCCATAAAAAAATAATAACATAAAAAGGATGAGTAATGACTGCCATTTGTAACCATCTTGATGGACCCAAGGGTTATCACTGGTATGAAATAAGTCAGGCAAAAGAGAAAGAAAAAAAAGGCAAACTGTATGATTTCACTCCTTAGTGGTATAGAGAGAAATAAACAGATGAACCAAATAAAACAAAAATGAACTTTTGAATCATAAAACCAATTAATGGTTACTGAAAGAGAAGGGAAAAGATGGGGAGGGTAAGGACAAAAGAGACTCGCTTGCTGATTCCCAGTGATGCCTGTCTGAAACTCTGTGCTGCTTTGGTGCTCTGATGCTTCAACACAGTAACAGAGTTCAGAGCCAATACTCAGCATCAGCTCCAGTGTGCACATGGCCAAGTGTGGGTGGAGAAACAGGGAGGTGTTTCTGTAGCACAGACAAGGCTTAAAGCCAGCCAGCCTGATGGTGCAGTGGGCTTCAGAGAGTGACAGGGGAGGAGAGAAGGAGACAGAGGGAGAGGGAAAAGGAGAGGGAGAGAGAGGGGAAGGGGGAGGGGAGGGGAGGGGGAGGGGGAGGGGGAGAGGGAGGGGAGGGGGAGGGGGAGGGGGAAGGGGAGGGGGAGAGGGAGAGGGAGAGGGAGAGGGAGAGGGAGAGGGAGAGGGAGAGGGAAAGGAGAGGGAGAGGGAGAGGGAGAGGGAGAGGGAGAGGGAGAGGGAGAGGGAGAGGGAAAGGAGAGGGAGAGGGAGAGGGAGAGGGAGAGGGAGAGGGAGAGGGAGAGGGAGAGGGAGAGGGAGAGGGAGAGGGAGAGGGAGAGGGAGAGGGAGAGGGAGAGGGAGAAGGCGAGGGAGAGGGAGAGGGAGAGGGAGAGGGAGAGGGAGAGGGAGAGGGAGAGGGAGAGGGAGAGGGAGAGGGAGAGGGAGAGGGAGAGGGAGAGGGAGAGGGAGAGGGAGAGGGAGAGGGAGAGGGAGAGAGAGGCCTAGGATCCCTTGGACAAGATGGTAGAACCCAGGAAGCTGCACTGTCAGGGGACTGTGGTTCTGGAATGACTTAGCTCAAGGTGGCTGGGTCATCTGGAGTTGCCAAGTAGGCAGTTAGATAAATGGACATGGAGGAGAGTCTGACCCCCACAAATACAAGAAGAACGCTATGAAGTGGTCACGGTACATTGTGAACCTGATGTCAGGAAACATTCTGACATTGAAAGGTGTCTGTGGGTTAATGGTAAATGTGCCTTTTACAAAGCAAGTGGTGGGACACTGTGTACAGCGCAAGCACTCTCAAGAAAATGGGAAAACATTCCTCCGATAAAGACAAAAAGAACATGGAAAAACACATTTAATTTCCTGATCTGCATGCAGGGGTCTTTCTGACAGGAGCACTAAATCACCCCAACTTCTACTCCACTCCATCCCTCTCTTGAACCCCATCTCTGACCTCCACTTGAACTCCCCTGCTCAGTGGTAGGAGTTGTCTATAAAGGAGGGACAAGGTCAGCTATACACATCCCTAGGCACTAATAAGACAGAAATTACTATTTGGTGTCTGCTTTTAAGTTGCACCAAAAAGGCCATAATAACATGTTCACTGGTAAGATGCCCAGAGCTCCTTGCCTGGTGTCCACCTTCTGCTCCTTGAGGGCTGGTCATTAAATTGGTTAAAAAGTCACTTAGGGTGCATGCCATTAGGGTTGGGGAAATAGCTCACCCAGGAGGCCACATGCCCTTCTGTACCCTAGGTTTGAGCCCTGGCACTAGGAAGTACTGCAGAATACTGTGCCCCAGTATGGTTCCGTAGCCCCCATGTCCACTTGGTCGATTCCAAATTATATTCCTCCATGAGGATAATTTCTGGAACCATCCGTTCCACCCCGGTTCCATGGCTGCCAGTTCTTAGCAACATCGCCCTGCCAGATATTCGTCGGGATGCGGCATCATCTAAGTTCATTTCCCACGTCTACGCTCGACCAGACCTGCCAATATACGCGGATATCTTCGCCCACCCTGTCCAACGCTTGACGTCTCGTCACCCAATCTGGTCCCCTACGCCTACACTGAACTTCTCTGTTCCAGACTCTTGGAAACAGAGTTGGCAGTCAGCTGAGGTCAAGAATAAACACCTCATCACAGACCCCTGCGAGCGTCAACCCGGCTTTGACCTAGCACGTTATGATTGGGCCCTCCTCAATCGCTATGGAACAGGCCATGGCCGGTGCGCTGCTATGTTCCATCGCTGGGGAGCCAGAGATGACCGAACTGCCCCTGCGGCTACAGACAGACTATGACCCACATAGTCAACGACTGCCACCTCTCCAGATTCAAAGGAGGTCTCGAAACTTGACATCAGGCTCAACCTGACGCTGTTGACTGGCTACGGAAGAAGGGCAAACGCTAGAAGAAGAAGACTAGGAAGTACCATGGACAGCTCCAAGGAGCTTTCTACAGATGGTGGAGTGGCACTTTGATGTCTCTCTCTTCTCTGCATCTGTCTCTCTTTCTCTTCCTCTCTCAAAAAAAACGTGAGGAGTGAATATATGGATTGGTGATACTTTGCAGAATGTTTGAGGATCTGGGCTCATGCCTCAGAAATACATAAAAGAAGAAGAAATAAATGCAATTCACCAGCACAGAAATCAGCAGACACACTGTCTACCATACAGTCCTGTGAGTCTCTCATTGTGTGAGGATTTGGAAGTCTCATGTAAGTTCCTTGAATTCCCCATAACCTATGAGCAGAGAAGATTTAGTTCATTATGAAGAACAGTGTTGCAACAGCCTGGACAAATGAGCATGCATAAACAAATGGAAATTAGCATAAATGTGCAGATTAGGTGGATTTTTGCATAACAAGCTGTGAAGTTCATCCTGGATTTTTCTTAAACTACATAGTATTGCCCACCCACACTCAGTACCCATGCAGGAAGGCCTCTGTTTCATCAAGAAGATTCTATCTTTATGATGGTCCTAGACCTCTAATAGATCCTTCTCTCCACTGTCACTGGTCACTTCCATCAGGAACATCATCCTAACAGTCCTCTTGTGGGCCCCCTCAAGCTCAGGCAAAAATCACTAAAGTTATGGGCTCCTTACAACATACCTAAAATAGACTTCCTAGCTTCTTCCCACCTGAGGACCCCTGATTTCCTCTTCCCTATTTCCTACCTTTGGGTTCCTGTTTATTAAACAGTTTGCCTGATGAATATCTTACTGCTTTTCTACTATGAAGCCATCTTGACTTCCCTGGTCCTACAACCTCACCAGTGTGTCCTGGAATTTCACCTCCCCAGAGCCCCACCCCACTAGGGAAAGACAGAAACAGGCTGGGGGTGTATATCAATCTGCCAATATACATGTGCTGCAAAGAAGAAGCTGCAGAAACCAGACCTTCCACCTTCTGCACCCCATAAAAAATTTTGGTCCATACTCTCAGAGGGATAAAGAATAGGGAACCTTCTAATGGAGGGGATATGGACTTCTGGTGGTGATAACTATATGGGATTGTACCCCTGTTATCTCACAATCTTATAGGTAATTACCCAGTCACTAGTAAAAATTTAAAAAGCAAAAAAGATCATATCTTTAAGAATATCAAGGTGGAATGCTAATCTGAACACCTTAATGTCAGGAAGTCTGCAGCTCCACAGACTGGTGGAATTAAGTGAGATCATGAAGCTGCCTTGTCCAGCATCTAGAGAAAATATTGTTCAACCATCCAGAATCACTAATAATTGCATGTTCTATAGGTAGATACATGTCGGGAAATTGTGAGGATGTGGTTGAGCTTGGCAGGGCTCACAAAGCACCCTGCATTCCTGATACTATGGCCTATCTACATAATCATTGTTTTGCCTGAAAGATCCCCACTCATGCCATTCCTTTGATCTATCTTCTTTCTATACTCCAGGGTATTATTAATCCTACCAGTTAAAACCCTCAGAACAGTTGCTAAGGAAGTTCCTACTTTTCCAGCTCCATTTTGCCTTTCTCTGCCCCTTTCCTAGCCATTTCCGTTTCTGATTTGCCACTTCCCGGTCTTCTCTGATCAGTAAAAGTATTGCATTGTCTCACCACCATGTGTTTGGTTCCTGAGTCATCTCCCTCGCGTCACTGAGTGAGTAGCAGCCCAGGCTGGCTCCAGTCGAGTTCTCTCCAACCCAGAGAGCACGTGCCCGGGAAGAGGCACCCCCCATGCTAGCCCAGCAGATACAGTGACAATTAACTTTGTAAATCATACCAGGCAGGCAGATGCAGGTGAAATTGCCGCCATCTTGCTTTTCATTTGCATCCACACAGCTGGCATTGTTCTGACAAGGTTGGCTCTGGCAGGCGTCGAATTCTTCACAGAAAGCACCCAAGTACTGATCATCACAGTCACAGGAAAATGTTGCCTAAAACACAAACATGCAGTGCGCGGTAAATAAAAGCCCTCAAAAATGCAGGTTCTGACTGTGAAAGTCGAAGTTCAAAAGCAGCCATTCTTTTTTGTTAGGAAAATGCCATCACCTCAGCCTTGGCTTAGAGGATTATGTAATTTGGGGTAGGAGACAATTATATCACATCTCTCCATGCATAAGATTTACAGCCTAGATTTTAGTGTCATTCCCCCAACAGAGTGGCCCCTCTACCCCATTCCCCCTTTCCCTCTGAAAGCCATCCTTATCTTTCACAGACTCTAACTGTTGTCTTTGTTGATTTGTTAGTTCATCTGCTGGAGTTATCAATATTTCATATGTGAGAGAAGCCACCAGTCACTCTCTTTCCCTTCCTGACTCACTTCACTTAGCACAGTCTCCTGTAACTTCATCCATGCTGATCCAAAAGGCAAGATTTCATCTTTGAATAACCAAGTAGCATCTCATTGAGCATAGATGTCCTGACTTCTTTATCTAGACAACCACAATCCTACAATTTCTTTTCATGATGGCATCAACACAGAGGATTTCAATCACACCACTGAAATCATGATCTGATTTTTTAAATCACAGCTTGCCAACAAATAGGATGTGTCTCACTGAAGCTTGATTTCACCATTTCATTTTTGTTGTTCTTTCTTTATTCACATTTACCAACCCTCTTTAATCGTCCGAAAATGAAAATGGAGGGAATGGCTTTATTTTAAGCCAAAAGTGGAGTTGTGCTGACCTGACACAGAAATGACAATTTTGCTCCAGCAAATGTGCTGTGCTACAGTCATTAAATTAGCTGTCGCTCCAACCAAATAAAATCCCTCTATGCAGACAATACTTGCAGAAAAACAGTATCAAATATCTAGGCCAACCACCCTTCTAGAGGATTGAAAAATCCTACTCCATCATCCTGGAAATTAAACTAATTGTGCAGCCACAGAGATGATCTGAACGCAAGGGGAAATTCAGAAAGTCCAATTCAAGTGATATTTCTGTTTTGTTTATTATGTTAGCAGTATCTAAGCCAAAGACTCAGAGGACTGTTTGGTTGTGAGATAGCTCTAGAATCTAAGCACTAGTACAACCTGGGGATTGTGGCAAGTAGGAACTTCCTGCTTCCAAAGTTCATGTGAAGCAATGGAAGACCTAACTGCTCTTTCCTGAAGAGGGGACAGGGAAGGAGGCAAAGGAAAAAGGCACAAGAAAACCTTACTACTTAAAAAAAAAAAAAAAGACAACAGCAGCATTCTTGGCTGCTCCCAGCTACACATCAGACTGATGTTCTATGGAGATGCTTCTAGGCCCACCCGCTTCTCTCATAAGTCTGGGCTCTTGGCCCCTAATGTTAGCGATATGCTCTCCCTCTTTGCCAAGTGTTATTAATGCAGGAACCTTGCTCTAAACCCTCCCTTTCTCTTGCAACAGGAGAGGGCAGTCCATCCTCATCTGTGAGATTCTGCCTCATAATCTGATTTTATAGTTCTTGTCCATTTCTTGATAAATTGACTCCTGCCCACTGACATGCTTTGCAGTTGTTTTTAATGACTTTTTGTCTTCATCTCTTTCCTCTAATCGTCTTCATGTTTGTGAGTAAACAGTACCAGTGTGTAAAATGTTACAGTTAGGTTCCTGGACATCATACAGAGTTCTCACTACAGGGCAAAGTATATTGTATAATCTCTGGGGTTTTCTAGATAAAGCAAGGTATACACACACACACACACACACACACACACACACACACACTTTTTATCAATTGCAAACACTGATAATGTTGACTTCTTAATACCAGGTTTGACATGGTGGGTGCTTCCAGAATAAATTTAGTTACTTGTACAATTAATCACCAAGCAGAATGCCTGAAATGATACTGCATTTTACCCAATATCATTTGGACTTCTACAATAAATAAATAAACCCTATTTTTATTTTTTTCGCCCTACTTTTATAATTTTTATAAGTCTTTTTAAAAATATTTATTTATTCATTTATTCCCTTTTGTTGCCCTTGTTGTTTTATTGTTGTAGTTACTGATGTCATCATTGTTGGATAGGACAGAGAGAAATGGAGAGAGGAGGGGAAGACAGAGAGAGGGAAAGATAGACACCTGTAGACCTACTTCACTGCCTGTGAAGTGACTCCCCTGCAGGTGGGGAAGCAGGGGCTTGAACCAGGATCCTCACGCCGGTCCTTGTGCTTTGCGCCATGTACATTTAACCCACTGCACTACTGCCCGACTCCCTACTTTTATAATTTTTAAGTTCTTTTTTTACTGACGCCAGGATTAGTGCTGGGGCTTGGTGTCTGCACAATGAATCCACTGATGCTGGCAGCCTTTTTTTTTCTTTTTTTTTTCTTTCTTTTTTCTTCCTTTCTTTTTCCTTTTAGAGAAGAGAAATTAAGAGAGAATGTAGAAACATAGAAGGAGTGAAAAAGGGAGACACTGCTTCACCATTCATGAAATTCGTGGGAGCTGGGAGGTTTAGCCCAGGTCCTTGTGCATGGTAATACGTGCACCCTTCTGGGTATGCCACCATCTGCCCCCCCCCCCACCTCAACTGTATCTTTAAAAGTGCAGTAGAAGACAATGAAGATTTTTGTCTTCTAGTTCTATCATCTCTCATATTTCCAAGTGGAAAGAAAATTTTCTCTGTGTTCTAGCAAAAGTTGGCTTACTGTCTAGAAGGAAATTCTTCATGATGTGTTTTTTTTTCTTTTTTCCTTTTGCATATGTTTACATAGACTCTGCCTCTGAAAGCGGAAAAAAATCTGTCTCAAAGACCATTAGGAGGGTAGACTTTTAAAAAGGAACCCCCTTTGCTAGAACAATCTTTGTAAGAAAAGCTTGTCTTTGCACAGATGCACAGCATTCTTTTTTCAGACGCATCTGGAGCCCATTGTTACCTACAGATCTGTGGCCTCCTCTGAAACGTACATGCTCAGCACACCCAGTGCTCACAAGCCCCAAGTGGCCTCAGCATCACCATAAATCACAACATGCCATTATTTTTGGCAGCTGTCCCCTAGAACTTACTTGGTTGGTGTCCAGACATTCCACATTGTGGATAAATTTCTTTCCTTTACTTGGGGGATTCATTTTGCATATAACTCACTTGCTGAGTCTCCATGGAAAACATGCTGCTCATGAAAATAAATTATTAAGAGCCCCAAATCAAATATCTTTGAGTGATCTTAAGTGGAATTTGAAGCAAAAACAAGAGTCACGCCTTTTGTTTTGCTTAGTTTTAAGCAGAAACATTGAAAGATGCTTCAAGACAAAGTTGAAACATTGATTTTGACCAAATAAACACATTAACAGAGTCTTGTGTTTGGTTAATGGATGAATATGAAAGTTAACAAATGTTTACATACCTATGATTTGTAAAATTTTCATCAAATCTGCTTCCTAACCTTCATGAAGTCAGACTATTGTCTTAAAAAACTTTCTTACAATATTAAAGTGTTTGCTTAACAGTTTCAAGACTGGGGGGCCAGGTGATGGCACACCTGGTTTAGCACACATATTAAAATGCACAACGACACAGGTTCAAGTCCCACCTGCAGAGGGAAAGTTTTGTGAGTGGTGATGCAGGGTTGCAGGTGTCTCTGTCTCTCTCCTTCTCAATCTTCCCCTTCCCTCATGATTTCTAGCTGTCTCTATCCAATAAATAAATAAATGTAATTTTAAAAGTTTAAAAAAAAGTTTCAAGGGGGAGTCAGGCAGTAGCACAGCGGGTTAAGCGCACGTAGCACAAAGTGCAAGGATGGCATAAGGATCCTGGTTCAAGCCCTCGGTTCACCACCTGCAGGGGGGGGTCACTTCACAGGCGATGAAGCAGGTCTGCAGGTGTCTATCTTTCTCTCCCCCTCTCTGTCTTCCCCTCCTCTCTCCATTTTTCTCTGTCCTATATGACAATATCAATAACAACAACAATAAAAAAGCAAGGGCAATAAAAAGGGAAAATAAATAAATAATGTTTACAAAAAAAGAAAAAAATAGTTTCAAGGCTACTTACTGCCTTATCAAGGACCATTAACATTTCTTGGTACACTATGTGTGTCAGGTTGTTTGTTGTAGATAACTTGTGTTTGACCACCAAAAATTGTAGGTTGTTGCACTGCCCTTGAAAAATTAAAACCACGGATCTTGAAATCACCAACCCAGGTCTAATTAGCCAACCAATGAGACCAAATATACCTTAAAGCTAGTAGCTTAGCTAAATTACAGAAAGACAAGTCCTTGCAAGATCATTCTGTTGGGTTGTTAGGCCATGATGCATTTTTACATAGAAAACCACAGGAAAATGCATCCCAACTTTTCCAACAGCCCAATCTATTTCTAAGTGGAACTATCTTTCATTTGATTGACAGAAGTCTACCAGTGTTGCTTATTTGCTTTTTCTTTCGGCTAGCAGCCACCTCCAGATGTCTGCCTCTCTCTTCCTTTAGCATGCATATTTTTATTTGTCATGCTTCTCCTTGTGGGAGTCAAAATTCACTTTGCACTATTGTGTGTATTTCATCCACTTTTCAGTAACTTATTTCAGTTCATTTTCTTCATGTTGGAGATTATTGCTATTTTTCTTATAATGCATAGTATCTTGGCTATGAACAAAAAAGAAAGAAAGAAAGAAAATGACCTCTAGAGATTACTTTTTTAAAAAAATATTTATTTTATTTATTTATTCCCTTTTGTTGTCCTTGTTTTATTGTTGTAGTTATTATTGTTGTTGTTGTTGTTGGATAGGACAGAGAGAAATGGAGAGAGGAGGGGAAGACAGAGAGGAGGAGAGAAAGATAGACACCTGCAGACCTGCTTCACCGCCTGTGAAGTGACTCCCCTGCAGGTGGGGAGCCGGGGTTTGAACCAGGATCCTTATGCCAGTCCTCGTGCTTCGCCACCTGCGCTTAACCCGCTGCACTACAGCCCAACTCCCTAGAGATTACTTTTAAAACCCAATGTGAAATTTCAATTTTCCTCAGCAGCTTGATGTCAGATAGTCCATTAATGAATGTTTCTCAGGCAATGCTAAGAATTGCCCTTAGAAGACTAACAGCTCTATGATGGGGGAAGTGTTCAAGAACTAGAAGACTGGAAGGGGGAGGGGGACATCTAAGGACTGTGAGGGAGACAGACTGGCACCCAGGTGGTGGACATGGTGTGGCAACACTTAATTTGAAGAGACATGACTTGTACCTGAACCCTTCAAATGCATACAGTCTTATAAAACAACATTACTGCAACAAAAAAAGCAATGAATCTAGATCAAGTATATTTGAATCGTACCTGCACTGATTCATCCAGCCAACAAATATTTACCAAGTAGTTACTACATGTTAAAATCTGTTTTAGGAGGAGGGGACACAAAAGTGGACACCATTCTGTCACAAAGGTAACGTCCAAGTTGGAGTAAATGACAGGGGAGTGGTATAACAGACCAGGTGATAAATGTTATGTGGGGAGGGGCAAGGAGAAGTTGGTATAAGAGACCCCTAGTAAACCCATGGTTGCCTTTACAGTGAGGATGCTGTATGTCATTGTGCGCCCTGTTTCTAAAACTCTACCTAAGCCATTGGGAGTTTGCTGGTAGTGGAAACTGGTGCTTTTCCCTCACAGTGTAATTATGTGACTGTGCACCCTTTTCCTTCTTGACTGGACTGTAGTAAACTCAGTCTATTGGAAGTTCAGCCACAACAACTAAAAATAAATGTTAACACCCGGGAGTCAGGCGGTAGTGCAGCGGGCGGTAGTGCAGCGGGTTAAGCGCAAGGACCGCTGTAAGGATCCCAGTTTGAGCCCCAGGCTCTCCACCTGCAGGGGAGTCACTTCACAAGCGGTGAAGCAGGTCTGCAGGTGTCTTTCTCTTCCCCTCTCTCTGTCTTCCCCATCTCTCTCCATTTCTCTCTGTCCTATCCAACAACAATGACATCAATTAACAACAATAATAAGACAACAAAAGGGAATAAATACATAAATTTTTTTTTAAAGTTAACACCTTATGAATATGAAACCAAACGAATGAATAGATAAGTCTCGATTCCCTGGCCTGACACAGAAGGTCTTTCATATTCTGGCCCCAACCTACGTTTCCTGTCTCGGTCTCCTCAGTTTTCTCTATGCAAAGCCTAAATGTCATGAACCAAGAGAAAGCAGTTTCCAGAGGAATCGTATTTCCCTCTTTCAGAGTTGGAATGAATTGATTCTATTTTCCTTCTTCCCCTAAACAAAGAGGACAGAAAACACATTCATCTTTTTCTGGTATCCCAATGGCATCAAAAAGAAGACAACACATACACACTCACTCAGCAGATTAGAAATAAAATCTGTCTATGGAGCTTATTAGAATGAAAAGTTCCATATTTCATAGGCTGTAAAGAAGATTCCATGAAGGAGACTTTTCTGCCATTTTTTTTTCTAGGAGGGGAAGAGATTACATTTCCCTAAGCAGGAAAGAGAGACATGAGTCCTAAATTACTTACGTAATGAATGACATGCTAAGAGTCAGACTATAGCTGAAACTGTCCCATGTCCCCGTAGACACTGACTCTGTGTCCACGGAGACAGGATGTCAGAAGTCTAGTCCTATTTCTCTTCACCCAGTCACCTATTACATCAGCTCCAAGGACAAAGAAATGACCCTGGGATGGGGGTGAGGTGGACATTCCTGACAGGACAGCTTAGATAAATGTCAGCCGTCACAGCACACATGTGAATCTGACTAAACACACGTCTTCTCATGAAAGGGTCAGCTGGATCCCACGTGCTCCTACACACAGGTGGGATTCAGTCTTTGTATTAAACCCAGATGCAGTATTTCAAGAGACAGAATGTGTTATTAGGATGTGGAGTTTAACAGGGTATCTGAGAATTCTCTTTATGATGTCAACGTGCTTATAAATACCTTTTTCAGAGCCAGGCCACACAAGAACTGCTGGAACCCAGCCACAGAGACAAACGATGACCTCTCGCTGAGAACCCTGTGAGCTCTCTCAAAGGAAAACTCATTTCAAGCTTTTGAGTTGGAGAATGTCATTGCTCAAATTCTTGCCTATTACTTTGGTCTTATTGTTCTGTTATTCATTACACATGTACACATACAATTGAAACACATATAGCTTACAGCTCATAATCTTATTTCCCATTAGTTCTCTCTCTCTCCCTCTCTCTCTCTCTCTCTCTCTCCCTCTCTGTCTCTCTCTCTCTCTATATATATATATATATATATAGAGAGAGAGAGAATATATATATATACATATTCTTTTTTTGCCTTCAAGGTTTTTGCTGGAGCTCGATGCTGGAACTACAAATCCACTGCTCCAGGCAGCCTTTATTTTTTATTTTTTCCCGTTTTATTGGATAGGACAGAGAGAAATCGAGAGGGGAAGGAAGATAGAGAGGAGGAGAAAAAGACAGACACCTGTAGACCTGCTTCACCACCTGTGAAGTGACCTTCCAGCAGGTAGGAAGCCGGAGGCTTGAACCGGGGATCTTTGTACAGGTCCTCGTACTTTGTACTGTGTGTGCTTAACCTTGTGCACCACTGCCCAGCCCTCCCTCCCAACCCCCACTAGTTTTCTATTTGGGTATAGTAATTGCAAATGTTGCAATTTATTTTTTTTAATGTAAACTTAGTTTGGGAAGTGGTACAGTGAAAGTGCCCAAGACTTGCAACCATAAGGTTCTGAGTTCAATCCCCAGCACTGCATATGCCATGGTGACACGCTGGTTTTCCTGTCTCATCTCCTTCTACCTTCTCTTTCATCTCCCTCTAGCTTCTCTCATACATAAATAAATAGCATTTTAAAAAATGTATGAACTTGGAAACATGCAGATCACCTAAACATTAAATTCAAGACTTGGCATTCATAGACTGCCTTTCTTTGGCTTGCATGTTAAATTCTAAATATTAGAAGCAAAAATTATCAAGAATCTTGTTCTTTGCTTCCAAGAGACACTGAAGTTTACTTTCTTCCTCAAGGGAGCAGAATGTAAATGTCTTTCAGAAAATATTCCAAGTGCCTCTCTTCGAAAAACTGGATATATGAATTGGCAGAATGAAGTTGTAAAAATGTGGCTTCTAACCATCTTCTGGTAATAACTGTGCTCTCAGCACTCTGGGGGTGACCATAATTAGGATTAAGATTTCCATATAATGAGCCTTGATCTTCAATTCGTGAACATCTGTGTGCTTATTTGCTGCAATGTTCTAATCCATTAACAGAAGCAGAATTTGCTTTAAAATGAATGTCTCAGAAAACTCAGCTCTTACAGAATATCCCGGGGGTGGGGGAATAACTTGATTCTACAAGTAAATGACGCACCATTCTACTTTCTTATTTCAACACTATTTAGCCTGCTAGCTATTTCCTTTGCACATTCAAAGAAAGCGATGAGGAAAAACGCTTTCAGAAAAATGGACATTTTGATGTATAAATTATTGATGAGAAGTGAGAGCCTCTGAGTAGATTATTGTTAACATCATCCTCAGATGGCAAACACACTCTGGCATACATCTTCTCACATGTAAAGCAGTGATAAGTTGATGGTAATTTTATTTATTTATTTATTTCTGGAAAGGTGATGGGGATAAGACATTACAAAATTATCATTTATTGAAAAAAATTCCCTCTAGAAACCAAGGTTTATGCATGGGTGATGTCACTGTAGCCTTCCAACAGGCTGGGGAGATCGGTGCTGCTTTGCTATTTCAGCAAGTCAGAACAGTTCTAAGAGCACAAGTAGCTTTCTCAAGGAGGCAAAGCTAGAGTGACCTAGGGACAGACAGACAGATGGAAGCCGACTTGGGCCCCTTGCAGACTTACAATTTACAGGGTTCTGACATGGAAGGGATTGGGTTCTCAGGTTGGATGGGCAACATTCAGACAGGTCTGAGGAAGAGAGGAGGGCACAGCCAGGCACTGAGTGGGAATCTGAAGAGGAAGACCTCCAGTGATTTCTTCAACTGACATCTTGGCATTGATTCCCAAGGGGACCATAAATCTCCATGGTCAAAATCTTTAGTTCGAGAGTCGGGTGGTAGTGCAGCGGGTTAAGCGCAGGTGGCACAAAGCACAAGGACCGGCGTAAGGATCCCGATTCGAGCCCCCAGCTCCCCACCTGCAGGGGAGTTGCTTCACAAGCGGTGAAACAGCTCTGCAGGTGTCTCTCTTTCTCTCCCCTTCTCTGTCTTCCCCTCCTCTCTCCATTTCTCTCTTTCCTATCCAACAACAATGACTACAACAATAAAGCAACAAAAGGGAATAAATAAATAAACAAACAAACAAATAAATAAATAATAAAAATCTTTAGTCCACATGACTTCGAGCCACTGTGGGGGGTGCAACTGCCACGTGGGTCCCCTTCCCACTCTCCCATCATTCACGCCAGCTACCACCGGCGGAGGCTGCAAAAGCAGAAATGCTTTTTCTCCCAGTTCTGGAGAAGTCTGGAGGGTTCAAGGTTAAGGTGTTGGCAGGGCTGGCTTCTCTGGGGCTCCCAGTCTCCAAGGTTTCAAATGACCACATCCTCTCTGTACATGCAGCTTGTGGTCCTCCCTGCTATGTGTGTGCGTCCTAATGCTCTTTTCTTTTTTAAAGAATTCTTATTAGTGATTTAATATTGATCTACAAAATTATGAGATAACAAAGGTATAACTCCACAATGTTTCCAGAGTTCTGTGTCCCCACTTCCTCCACTGGAAACTGCGGTAGCTCTCCCAAGGTCACAGATAGGGGTTGACTATCTATCTATATTTATATGTATTTGCCCACTTTTTTCTACAGTCCTGCCCTCTCTTCTTTTCAAAGTCACACCTACACCTGTTACTACTTCCGAATGTCCTTCCTTTTTTCCCTCTTCTCGCTATGTGTCTTGATGGAATTGGAATACAGAGACTTCTAATCACCTTCTCCTAACATTTCTTCCCTTCTGGAGGTATGAACCAAAATTCTTTATGGGGTGCTGAAGGTAGGGGTTCTGGCTTCTGTAATTGCTTCTCCATTAGACATGAACATTGGCAGGTGGATCCACACCCCTAGCCTGTTTCTACATTTCCCTACCCCTTTTCATCCTTCCTGGATGAGAGCCCACCCCATATGAGCTCATGCATCCTTAACAAGTCCTTTAAAAGTCCAGTCTCTCAGTATTGTCAGAGTCTGAGGTCGCCTAGAGATGAGGACTCTGACATAAGAATTTTAAGGGTTACATGGCTCAGCCCATAAGGCTCATTAATCTCTTCATAACCTTATTCCTCCAGCTATTTTCAGAGGAGTCCTCCTCGGTGCTGGTTTTCAGACCTTCACCAATACTTAGTGCTTAAGCTATTACCAGGATAGGAGACACAGATTAATCCCAAAGTGACAATCGTGGAAAGAGGTCAGCATTGCACGTACTGAGACACACACTCTGTATAGAGGTGTGTGTTCTGGGAAGGAACTGTCTAGCTAGAGAAGTCAGGCTGTGGCACTGCCGTCATCTCTGTCACCTTCACCAAGAACCCTGAACTGAGCACTCAGTGAGGGTCGGACACCATCACAGTGGCTGTGCTGTTGGTCATCATTTCTCATTTGGCTAATTCCGCTTCTAAAGACCCCTTCTGTTTCTATCCCTGTTGGTCATCATGCCAGGTTCCCCTGCATTGCTTAATGATGTGGTCTATTTACATAATCATTGTTTTGTCTGAGACCCACCCTGCCTGCAGGGCACTAGTTTAATCCCCACTGGTTAGATGGAAGCTTGCTACTTTCGAGCTCCTTTTTTCCTCTCCACCCCCCTATCCCACCCATTTCCTTTTCTGGCCTGGCACTTTTTCTCCAGAAGGTATAAAGGCAGTTATTTTCTGATCAATAGAGGCATAATTGCATTGCGTTCCCGCTCAGCCAAGAGTTCCTGGTTCCTCTCCCACATCACTGAGGAAGCAGCAGCCTAGCTTGGCTCTGGCCGAGTTCTCTCCAACCCAGAGAGCACGTGCCTGGGAAGAAACACCCTCAGGCTAGCCTGGCACTGTGCAAAATGCAGTTACCCACACTGTCAATCTTTTCTTCGATTTTATTTTATTTAAAAACGTTATCAGGAAGGGATATGTTAACTTACATGAGAGCTGTTATCTCTGGAGTCAAATTTCACATCACCCCACAATGTATGCCAGCACCCCCACCACCACCACCTCCCTCTGGGGTAGAGCACTGGGACTGAGCCTCCCACCCCTGCCTCCCCTTTCTGGGACCCTCAGATTTGCTGATACAGACCAAGGGCTTATCCTTGTCCCTCCCTTTTCCCCTTGTCTGTTTCTTAAGTCCCACACCCTCACTGTTAAACTTACTCGAATTTTCTGAGGGCACTGAAGCACAGAAAGGGTCACTCCAAAGTCTGCTGGCTAATACACTGAAGAGAGGAAATTTGAATCCAGACCGCCTGATTCCAGGAGCTTCCTACTACTTATAAATGAATGAATGAATGAATGAATGAATGAATGAATGAATGAATGAATGAACGAACTGTTGGAACAGGGCAGTGGAGCACCTGGCTGAGCACATACATTATAGTATGCAATGACCTGGGTTCAAGCCTCTGGCCCCCACTTGTAATGCTATAGGTCTCTCTCTCAGTCTCTCTCGGTCTCTCTCAGTCTCTCTCGGTCTCTCTCGGTCTCTCTCTCTCTCTCTCCCTATTCCTCACCCTCTCCTTCTCCCTCTCCCTTTCTCTCACCCTCTCTCCCTCCCTCTCCCACTTTTCCTTTTCAATTTCTGTCACTATCCAATAAATAAGTAAAATATTTTGTAAAAGAAAAGCTATCAAGAGAGTCAATGTGATAGCTCACCTAGTAGGGCACCTGCATTGCCATGGGAAGGACCCAGGACTGAGCCCCCAGAACCCCATATGGGAGTGCCACAGTACTGGGGGAGCTTCAGTGCAGTGGTGTTTCTCCCTCTGTCTCTGCCTGTCTCCTCTCTCTCTCTCTCTCTCTCCTTCTCTCTCTCTGTCTGTCTGTCTCTGTCTCCATATACATAGAAGAAAAAGTTGAAGCAGAGGGGTGAAATTGTCCACATGTAAATTCCTAGTGATGACAAGAAAAACTAAAGAAACGCAACTAACTAAAAGGGGACCACATTCAACCATGTAACACGGTAAGAAAAAAAAATGCTTACAAAATCCTACTCCTGGTTCTAACATCTCTCTGACCTTGGGCAAATAACTATACTAATTATGACTTTGTCTCCTATCAGACTGCACTTGGCAATAACATAAAATTAAGGGTGATGTGCTCTAACCTAAAGTTTCCATTATTAATGTTGGTGAATTAAATTTCAAAAATTTCACGGCAGAAAGACTTAAAATGATTCGGCAGGCACTTAACACCCCCTCTCTAACAGCAAAGGGGTCAGCCACAGCCTCGTATCGTACACACAAAATGATTGTAGTGGTGTCATGGTTGAGTAAGCAACTGAATTTAGCCTTTCTTCCCAGTTCCTGTCTGAGTAACACCACGGAAATTCATCTCTCAGATCACAAGCCAGATTCAGACACTATGACATAGGCAGAAATTGGGAGCTGGGCTTAGGAAAATCATCCAAACTCCAATCTCTCTCTTTTTATTTTGTCCCAGTCGAGATTGTACCGGTCACTGCCACTCTTGGAGACATGGAAGGTCAAATGCTCAAACAAAAGTGGAGACCAGCCAGCAGCTGCACCTGGTCCAGGTAAAAGGTATATCACCTGGTCCCTTCCAGACACACCGCCAAGCCAGTCTCCTGCCCTGATGGTTTCAAACACTCCCATAGCCCCGGGTCTACCTTGAGATCCACCTCCAGTGATAGCTTCTGCATTTTTGCAGGGGAAATCGCTGAGTCTCCAAGACTTTGCTCACATTCTGACAAGAACACAAGGGAGAGACAGACATGAAGAATCCCATGCATGTGACAGTCACTGTAGTGATGTGGCTCCTTTCTCAACACTGCTGCAGTATGTCCTTCTGTCCATCATTATTTATTTTTTCTTCTTCCTCCCTTCCTTTCCCATTTATTTCCACTTACTTTGGATTCATTCGCATGCCTCATCTATTTCATTCTTGGGCCACAACTGACATAGTGGGTGAGTAGGTGGATGGATAGATGGATGGATGGATGGATGGATGGATGGATGGATGGATGGATGGATGGATGGGTGGACATGAGTCCCTGACTTCTATCTTTACCCAGTCTATAAGCCTTCTCTGCATACTTAGAACATTAACATAGATTTACTTTCCTACTCAACCTTAACTTCCTTTGCCTTGGTTTTCACTTCTATTTCCCCTCAGTAGATTATTCCATACATTTTTTTTTTTTTGTCACCAGGGTTATCGCTGGGGCTCAGTGCTGCTTAAGGCAGCCATTTTTTTTTCTTTCAATTATATTGAATAGGACAGAGAGAAATTGAAAGGGCAGGGGGGCCGAGAGAGAGAGAGAGAGAGAGAATTAATTACGGATGTTTGCAGAGCTGCTTTACTGCTCTAGTGTCCGCTCCACAGGTAAGGTGTGGGGGCTCTAACCTGGATCCTTGCGCATGGTAATGTGTGTACTCAACCCAGGTGAGCCATCACCCAGCCCTCTTATTTTATACTTGATGTACATTGGTAAAAAGATTCAGATCCAGTCCAAGAAAAGAGACTATAAAGTAGCAAAAAAAACAAAACCCTGAAATCTAGCAGAGAGATGACCCTTAGGACAGGGTCTGATCTTCCCTATGGACAGAGAGTTCCATTCGCCAGCCATTTTTTCTCCCACTGAAAGAAGAACATATAGGGAAATACAGAACAGCAGAATCACTAGTTCAAATTCAAAAAGATTTATCTTGATTATACCATCCCTGATGCCGTAAAATTTGAGTATGCCACCTGAATATCTGGAGAGGGAAAGTACCTACATTTTATTGTTATAATGAAAATTATTTATATAGATTCCCTGATCTGCTCACATAATTTTAAAAATATTTATTTGTGATATATATATATATTCCAGAGCACTGCTCAACTCTGGTTTATTGTAGTGCCAAGAATTAAACCCAGGACCTTAGAGCCTCAGGCATGAAAGTCTATTGTGCAGACAGCTGTGCTATCTTTGTTTGATCACAACATTTCTTTTCTTTTCTTTTATTCTTATAAGATTGTATTTATTAATGAGAAAAATAGGAGGAGAGAGAGAAAGAACCAGACATCACTCTGGTACATATGTTGCCAGGGATTAAACTGGGGACCCATGTTTGAAAGTCCAATGCTTTATCCACTGTGCTACCTCCTGGACCACATAATCACATCTCTTACTCTATGGATTTGCACTCACATAAATATAAATAACACCAGGGATGGTGGGAAGGTGCTATCATTCACTTTAATTAAATCTGAGCTTATTGAATGGTTGTCTCTTTCACCATTTTAATATTGAACAGAAGACAAGCTGTAACCTAATAATAAATGTGTTTCTCAAAGATAATTAGGAAAGTATCATTTTAATAATTTCCAGAGAAACTCATCAAAATATCTGGCTCAGGATGGTCAGATTCACAGGCAAGGTCTATCTATTTCACTTGCTGTAAACTGTTTTTAATCAATGAACAGAGATTTCTTCTATGTGATCACTTAGTCCTTTAATTCTGAGTAGGAGAGAGAGTTCTACACACAGACGTTGAGTATAGGAACATTAACATCGGGGGTTGGCAGATGGTTCACCCACTAAAGGGCACACGTTTCCATGTGTGTGGGCTCACGTTTGAACCCCAGAAACCTGCAGGGAGGAAGCTTCACCAGCAGTGAAGTGGCACTGTGGTATCTCCCCTTCTCTCCCTGTCTCTCTCTCTGCCTCTCCCTGTCTCTCACTCTCTATCTGGAGGAAAGAGGAAAAAAGAAGCTGAACACC
The DNA here is from genome assembly GCF_950295315.1 of Erinaceus europaeus. Lineage (NCBI taxonomy): Eukaryota > Metazoa > Chordata > Mammalia > Eulipotyphla > Erinaceidae > Erinaceus > Erinaceus europaeus. Next base: position 11,254,007 of record NC_080168.1, read on the forward strand.
AGGAGTGGTGGCATCATATAGGCACTGAGCCCCCAGCAATATCTGATGGCTTATTTGTATCTTCCTCTCAAACTTCCTTTTCTTTTTTTTTTTTGCCTCCAGTATTGTCACTGGGGCTTGGTGCCTGCACTATGAATCAATCCACTGCTCCTGGAGGACAGTTTTTCCTCTTTTTTTTTTTAATTGGTTAGGACAGAGTGAAATTATTGAGATAGGAGAGGGAGATAGAGAGGGGAAAAGAGCAAAACCTGCAGACCTGCTTCAGCACTTGTGAAGCGTCCCCCCTGCAGGTGGAGAGCGAGGGCTCGAACCCGGATCCTTGTATATGTGCGGTCAACCTGCTGCACACTGCCCAGCCCCTCAAACTTTCTTAGTCAATATCCCGCAGCTCATCTATTTTGATGTTGGTTGAATCTCTCTTCAAGTTTAATTGTGTTGATTCTTTGCTTAGGATACTGGATTTATGTTCTGCCTTTTTTTTTTTTTTTTGGTCATTGTTGGAGGTTTATGATCTACTTATTCAAGTCAGAGAGATAGACAGAAAAAACATGAAGAGAGAGGGGGGAAAAGGGAGAGGGAGAGGGAGAGAGAAAGGGAGAGGGAGAGGGAGAGAGAGAGGGGAGGGAGAGGGAGAGGGAGAGGGAGAGGGAGAAGGAGAGAGGGAGAGGGAGAGGGAGAAGGAGAGAGGGAGAGGGAGAGGGAGAGGGGGAGGGGGAGGGGGAGGGGGAGGGGGGGAGGGGGGGAGGGGGAGGGGGAGGGGGAGAGGGAGAGGGAGAGGGAGAGGGAGAGGGAGAGGGAGAAGGAGAGAGGGAGAGGGAGAGGGAGAAGGAGAGAGGGAGAGGGAGAGGGAGAGGGGGAGGGGGAGGGGGGGAGAGGGGGAGGGGGAGGGGGAGGGGGAGAGGGAGAGGGAGAGGGAGAGGGAGAGGGAGAGGGGAGGGAGAGGGGAGGGAGAGGGAGAGGGGAGGGAGAGGGAGAGGGGAGGGAGAGGGAGAGGGAGAGGAGAGGGAGAGGGAGAGGGAGAGAGAGAGGGGAGGGAGAGGGAGAGGGAGAGGGAGAGGGAGAGGGAGAGGGAGAGGGAGAAGGAGAGAGGGAGAGGGAGACGGAGAAGGAGAGAGGGAGAGGGAGAGGGAGAGGGAGAGGGAGAGGGGGAGGGGGAGGGGGAGGGGGAGGGGGGGAGGGGGAGGGGGAGGGGGAGAGGGAGAGGGAGAGGGAGAGGGGAGGGAGAGGGAGGGAGGGAGAGGGAGAGGGGAGGGAGAGGGAGAGGGGAGGGAGAGGGAGAGGGAGAGGAGAGGGAGAGGGAGAGGGAGAGAGAGAGAGAGAGAGAGAGAGAGAGAGAGAGAGAGAGAGAGAAAGAGAGAGGCCTCCCTCCAATACATTAAAAGTTGGCTTGGAACCTGGACTGTGTAAAGCAAGCACACTGTCCAGGTGAGCTATTAGACTTCTGGGTTTAGGTTTTCTATTCAAGGTTGGTGGGGGGCCCAGGGGGTTGAGGCATGGCGGAAGCACAGGCAAGTCCTTTAGAGCCTCAGAGCCTCAAGGCGTGGTGTGACAAAATGTCCACATTTTAGGGCGGTGACTACTGAGTGGACAAGCATCAAGCTCACATCCTCTCCTGTGTCCAGGTGACCACTAGGCTGGTACGTCAGGCACCGTGACCACCAGGCGCGGCAGTCCTTGGTGTAGGAGCCAGTTTCAGATCAGTTTTGTTCTTCATGAATTTTTAAAGCTCACACTGGAAAGGAAACAAAGGCAAATGCTGGCAAGGTCCTGCCTCCTGGGAGGAGTCCACCAGTGGATTTCTGCCATGAAATGGGGCTCAAGGTCATTGGGAATGAGGTCATTTTCACCATCAGACAAAGGCATCTCCTGGGGTTCCCCAGACTCCTCTGAGAGAACAGTTTGGTTTCTTGGGTTCCCATGCCACCAGTCTCCTCTGAAAGACCCAGGAGAAGTGAACGCCAAACACGGGCTCCGCTTTGCAACACCAGACCTGACAATTCTTGGCTCCCAAGCTGCTGTTCTCATACCCATCACCTCTGGACAGCCACTCCCTGCATTCTGGAATCATCTACTTACTATTCCATCTCCCACTAAAACCAACTATTCCAGTTCTAATGATAGATAACACCTTAATGTGAGCGTGTTTTAGGGACATTTGCATTTAAATAGAAAATCAGGATTTTATTACAGAGGAACTAAGCTCAGCTGGCAGGATTCCAGGCATCCCACCAGGCCTTGTGCAAAGAATGTAGAAAGGAGATCTCCCTGGGTAATCTTTAGTCTTAGACCCAGAAGGTACCCCACCTTTTAAGACTTTGCAGTTTCAGGGACCAGGCAGTAGTGCACCTGGTTGAGCATTACAGTGTACAAGGAGCTGGGTTCAAGCCCCTGGTCCCCACCTGTAAGGGAAAAGATTCACAAGTAGTGAAGCAGGGCTACAGGTGTCTGTCTCTTTCCCTTTCTATCTCCCCTCCCCATTCCAGTTTCTCTCCGTTCGTAACCAGTAATAAATAAATATTTTTTTAAAAAGAATTCTCAGTTTCATAAGAGATGAACAGGTACACCACTATTCAATCCTTAATAATAAAGATAAAAAAAATTTTTAAAGACAACTACACCATGGTTTCACTCACCTGTGGTATCTACATAAATACAGCAAACAAACTTGCAAAATGAAGACAGTAACCAAATGGCCTGTCAGACATCATTCCAATTCAGAGAGTATTGGTGTGGGGAGGGGAGAATGGGGAACTATGAACTCAGGAAACAAGAAGTTGCTGTACACACCAAGATAGAGAGAGAGACAGAGAGAGAGACAGAGACAGAGAGAGACAGAGAGAGAGAGAAGAAGCTGTGAAACTATGAAGTAGATTAAAATACATATATCTTTTTTTTTTCACCTCCAGGGTTATTTCTGTGGCTTGGCGCCTGCACTAAGAATCCACTGGAGGCTATTTTTTCCCTTTTGTTGCCCTTGTTGTTTATTGTTGTTGTTGCTATTATGGTTGTTGTCATTGCTATCATTGTTGTTGGATAGGACAGAGAGAAATGGAGAGAGGAGGGGAAGGCAGAGAGGGGGAGAGAAAGACAGACACCTGCAGACCTGCTTCACCGCTTTAGAAGTGACCCCCCCCCCCCCCGCATGTGGGAAGCCGGGGGCTCAAACCAGGATCCTTACGCAGGTCCTTGCACTTTGTGCCATGTGCACTTAACCAGGTGCACTACCACCTGGCTCCCAATGCATATATCTTTTAAAAAGAACTTTTTAAGTACAGAAGTAAAGCCCTCGTAATAAAATTAAAACAAATTAACCTTCTACTACTACCTCCTGGTTACAATGGTTTGGCGTGTTGTGTTGTGTTGTGTTGTGTTGTGTTGTGTTGTGTTGTGTTGTGTTGTGTTGTGTTGTGTTGTGTTCTGTTCTATTCTATTCTATTCTATTCTATTCTATTCTATTCTATTTGTGCCAGGGATCAACCCCAGAGCCTCACATCTACCCATTATGTGCTCTAGAGCTGAGCTACACTCCAACCTGGGTTTGAGCTTTCTGAATATTTGCTTATTTCTACTTTACAAAAGGGGGAGACCAGTACACTTCTCAGTTCCATCACAGAGAGATGCCAGGAGACAAACATGAATTCCTGCATGCAATCCCTGTGTACAATCACGGAGCTGTACCCCCAGCATCACTTTTTTCCCTCCAGGGCTATTGCTGGGGCTCAGTGCCTGCACTACAAGTCCACTACTCCTGGCAGCCATTTTTTTCCATTTTATTGAATAGGACAGAGAGAAATTGAGAAGGGAGGGGAAATAGAGAAGGAGAGGGTGGGGTCAGATGGTGGCACACCTGGTTAAACGCTCATATTACCACAAGGATCTGGGTTCAAGCCCCTGGTCCCCACCTGCAGGGGGAAAGCTTCACAAGTAGTGAAATGGTGCTGCAGGTGTCTCTCTGTCTCTCTCCCTCTCTATCTCTCTTTCCCCTCTCAATTTCTCTGTCTCTATCCAACAGTAAATAAATAAATTAATAAATAAATAAGAAGAAAATAAAGAAATGAGGGAGAGAGATGGAGAAATATCTGTAGACTTGCTTCACCACATGTGAACTGTCCCTCCTGCAAGTGGAGGAGAGCAAGGACTCAAACCTGGATCCTTGCACAGGCCCTTATGCTTAGTACTATGTGTGCCTAACTGGGTGTGCCACCCCCAGCCCCTGCATCACTCTTCTTTGAAGGTGTATTTATGAGGGTTTGGCTTTGGAGAACCATGAAATATGCAAGTGTTCCTAACAAAAGTTGCTGTTTGTCAACCATTTTGCCTTGTAGCTAGAAAATTTTTTTCAGTGCATTCACAGCTGAGCAGAGCTTCTAAAATTTTTATGAGTGAGAAGTAAGGCAAACAGCCTACTCAGCAGCTTGTTTCTGTGGCCAGCTGGACCAACTCTTATCACCGCACAGGTCTTAAAAGCAAAAGAAAATAAAACAGAAGGGGGGTGAAATCCACCCACCAGCACGGAGAGGTTAGTGAATTGGATTGAGAAATGTAAGTATCAACATTCTCCCAACAATTATCCCTTAAACGAAGAACTCCATGAAGGAAATTAAATGTGAGTCTAGCCCCAAATAATTTCCACTAAAGTTAATTAAAATCAGTTATGAGAGCCAGCAGCATTCCTGGGCAGTTGAAGAAAGGAGTGAGAGAGACTTCTGGAGGCGGGACTACAGGGCAGCAGCAGCAGCAGGAGAACCTCTCCTCTCTCTGGTCAACCAGAAATATCAAAGGAGACCACCTGGGACCGCAACAAGACAGGACTAGAAAGACTTTGGGAACCCACCAGATCACCAGTGAGTGCAAACACGTGTGGCTTGTTTACAGAGAGGAGCCTAAGGAGAGATTTCTGGGTCTAAAGCCCATTTCTACTCCCAAGCAGATGGTAACAGTCCAGCAGTTTACCGGTTGAGGCCCCACCTCCAGTCTGTTTTACCAACAAAAAGACTGCTGAGGGGAGGAGAGGACTCGCCTAAGACTCACCAAATGCAACTGTGAGTCTCTGTTGGTACTGCCCTCAGAGGCTGGAGCAGTAGCCAGGAGGCCCCATGCTGACATTGGGGGGCAGAGAACTGGCCGGGGAAACTCAGGAGAAGCTCTACACACCGGTGGGCTAGAGGGCGGCTGTGTAGTGAGAACCTTTCCCCATTGTTCTCCTGATGAACTGGGGAGACACGGCGAATAACTGCCACAGGACCCACAGAGTATAAACGGGACTTGTTTGAAAACTGCCTTAGCAAACCGGCACTTTAATGGCATGCGGCTCATTCAATTCACAGTTATTTGTTTACTGCACTTTGCTAACCAGCATCTAAATTAATATTAAATGAAACCAAGGCCTGAGAATAACAAAGAAAATGAGTAAATGCAGAAGGTAATAAAAAGAACATTTTGAAAAATGATAAACATTAGTGGACAAGAAAAAAACTACAAGTGTGAGATGAGGAAAACATGAATTAAATTACAATCAGGGGCAGAATAAAGGGAGGAAAGAGAACACTGACAGGTTTCCCCTCAGTGATAACGGTAAACACGCACGCCTAGCTCTTTATGGAACAAACACATGATCGTTTATCAGTTGCCACATGCATTTCGGTATCCCCCTGCTCTGTTTTCCTCCAGTCTCCTGCTGAAGCATTGCAAGGCATGTAGATGATCGTTCTGAAATCATATATTATTATGACGGGTGAATCCTGCACAGTTCTAGAACATTCCACATCTGTCTAGGTCTCTGCTTGTCTCTGTGAGAGACAGGAGGCCTCAGTGCCTGTCCCTCCACACTCCAGCCCTAAGCGATGCCCGCTGCCATGAACACAGTCAGCTCTGTCTAAAGTTAAGACACAGCTTGAATTTTCTGCCCAGAAATTGTGTGGAAACCAACCAACCACAGTCTTACAGAAGTTTGATGTTTGCATAGCAGTGGGCTGAGGAGACCTGGAATAATCTTGTTCTGTTTATCCAACACAGAGCAGCTGCTGTAGTGCAAGGGAGAGCTCTGACATCCCTATCTGCAGCAAGCTTCTCTGTCTTGGGAACATCCAAGTGCAAAACTATCATGCACTTCCGTGATGATCTTGCAAGAGACGGATGCCATAGCTCAACCAAATGCTGACCTAGGCCTCCGAGTGCCCACATGTCCTCTTGTTGATGGATAACAGACCTACAGTCTGGGATCATTTTTTTTTTCTGGATTGATTCTAGAAATCCAGGGGGAAAGCAATCTAAAAGAGAAGGCCGTCTTACGGACTCAGTGGCTATTGAGAGTCTGGTGGGTGTCCGGACAATGCCCCCTTGTCATTCATCACGGAGGTGAAAGACTCTTGGCCTGCTTCTAGCCAAGATGATATCAACACATCATCTCCTCTGATTCTGTCTCATCAAACACCTCCTAGAAATGAGCCAAGCTTCTAAATGACTCTCAGGACATGCGTCGCATATACTAAGCAGACATCCCAGTGCTGACCTGTCGGGAGCCGAGCTAGCCCCACCGGATGACAAGATCGCAGTGTGGTGAGGGGAGCTAGCTGCAAGGCAGCCTCTCTAAAGTGAAGCTACGATGGACCCACCTTACTTGGGGACGAACTGCTTCAGCCTTCTAATTCCAGTCAAAGGATACAGAAGTCTAATGATTATGATTATTAAGTCTAATGAAGTTAATGATTCTTTCTCAAATGGCCCAGTATCTTGTATTGGCCCTAAAAATGTTACTATTAGCAAATTCTTTGATTGGCTACAGATGAAACCTGTTATACAAGATTATTCACCACCTACTTCTGTTGTCAAAATAAGGCAAGTAAAAATGCTATTAGGAAACAGTTGAATTACTTGGTACAAGAAAATAAAATGTAAGCATTGACTGCTTGACTATGAATAGAGATAAATATCTGCATAGCTTAAACTTTAACTTCCTTGCTTTAAACAGTGGACATTATTAGAACCTTTTAATCTGGATAGGAATGTCTCTCACATTTAAGCATGGATAAATATTATTTTAATGTGACATTTTATTAATAAAATATTTTCTTAGAATAGGAATAAGCATTCTGTTGTGAGAGGAAAAAGTATAGCAATTATCAAAACTGAAACCATGGTAACATGTCAGTTAATTGGAATGTATTATGCAAAACTTTATGTAACCCCTATTGTACCATATATAAATACTGTATTATACTGTAATATATATTGTAAATTATATTGTGCTATATATAAGTATTGTAATATATATAAATACCCTGCAATAAATTTGCAGGCAGAGAGAATTCTGCCTTGCACTTGCACGCACAAGATCTTGGTGGTTTCTCTCTCACTCGCCGACACCGCCTTTCCTCATGAAGACTCTGAACCTGCCGAGGCTGGACCCTGGCACCGACCTAGCCCAGGAATCGAGGTGATCCAGGCAAACAAATCAGTGTCACCATCCAGAGGCAAAGCTATCAGGATCCTCAGGAGACACCACCCTGGAGCTACATAACCACATGATTCCTGCCACCACTTTCTCCCCTGTAACCAATGCTAAACCACGTATGGTCTCCTGAACAATGAAGATACAACTGCAATTCCATTATCTATGGGAGGATGTGAGGGCGATCTGGCTGCGACATCTGTCACCCCATTGATCGCCAGGGTTGATTGGACTGATCTGGCTGGCTAGGCGGGTGTCCCCTTCCTCCCTCACCGCTCCATGTGCGTCCCTCCCGAAGCTGCATGCTCGGTTGAAGAGGACAGCCTTCCCCGAATAGAGACAGACAGGTCTAAAGTCGAGGGTATATGAATAGCTGAGCTCCCCTGCTAGAACCTCCAAGCAAGCTTTCCATTATCTATGGGAGGGTGGTGGATACAGCATAATGCTTATGCAAACCAATTCTTATGCCCGAGACTCCCAGGTCCCAGGTTCAATCCCCAACACCACCATAAGCCAGAACTGACCAGTGCTCTGGCTAAAATAAATAAATAAATAAATAAATAAATAAATAAATAAATAAAACAAGATTTGCAATGTCATAAAATGCACTATATGGTTTTTAAAAGCACTGTCTGACCAACATCACTAATCCTTCCAGAAAGACAAATCAAAACCTTTGATCAGGTTAGGGAAACAGCATAATAGTTATGCAAACTTTCATGCCTGAAGCTACAAGAACCCAGGTTCTATCCATAAGCCAGAGCTGGACATTGCAAGGAGGAAGAAAAGCAAATTCATCCATGTCAGAAATAAACTTTGCCCATTCATCCCAAGAACAGAGTCAGGAGACTTGAGAAAGGCAGAAAGTGAGATAGTTTATTTGATTCTGCAGAATCGGGCGCCAGCCCAACCTGGGTCCACCATGTTGGCACGCACTGGCCAGAGACCACAGCCAAGTATTTATTCCCTAACACACGCAGGTTTGACGCTGCCCTGTTCTCCATGGATTGGATACACAGATCCCAGCCTTATTACAATTGGCTAGGAGAAGAAGGGGAGGGAAAGCACACGAGGGTAGGGGGAAGAACTCTTTCTTTGCTAGGTTAGGGGCTTGGTTTGGTTTATGTGACCCTCCTCACATAGTTGTATGTGAGGGACTCCTTATCAGATGGGGGTCTAAGATAAGCAGTGCAAGTGTTTCCACAGTGACTGTCAGTAGGTCCTCAGGTAGGGACTCTTTTTCCTGACCCCCTGGGGGGGAGGTTAAACACTAAGATAACATATGTCCTATTCTGATTTCATATATATATATATGAAAATGAAAAAAATCTTCACTTCTTACATCTGGAAATTCCACTTCTCATGCACCCAGGGTGGCGAAAATCAGAACAGCAAAAGGTAGGAGTGTGTGCAGAACAGTGACCTCAGGCATGCTGGCATGAACAGAAAATGGTTTGGCTTCTGTAGAAAACACACAGACAGGTCCTCAGAAAGGTAGAGGAAGAGCTGCATATGATCTTGCAGCTCTGCTCTTGGGGAATCTGCCCTAACGGATTGAAGGCAGGAGCTCAAACACTATGCACATGTTTATAGCAGTTACTATCACAACCACCCAAAGTAGAAATAATCCAAATGGCCCCCCAAAACAAATGAATAATGAAATTGGGGAGTCGGACGGTAACATAGCGGTTAAGCGCAGGTGGTGCAAAGCACAAGGACTGGTGTAAGGATCCCGGTTCACGCCCCTGGCTCCCCACCTGCAGGGGAGTCACTTCACAGGCGGTGAAGCAGGTCTGCAGGTGTCTGTCTTTCTCTCCCCCTCTCTGTCTTCCTCTCCCCTCTCCATTTCTCTCTGTTCTACCTGACAATGATGATGTCAATAACTACAACAATGAAAACAAGGGCAACAAAAAATGGAAAATGAATAAATAAATATAATACATATATATATATATTAAAACAAAAAAAGACATTGGGCCAGGCAGTGCCACATCTGGTAGTGTATACATGTTACAATATTCAAGGACCCAGGTTCAAGCCCCAGGTTCCCACCTGAAAGGGGGGAAATTCATGAGTGGTGAAGCGGTGCTGCAAGTCTGTCTATCTATTTCGCCCTCTCAATTTCTCTCTGTCTCTATCCAAAATAAATGAAATATTTTTAAAGGGTGAAGAAAGTATGGCATAGTCATATAATGGAGTTGCATCTAGGCATAAACAGGACTGTTTCTTGTGGATGAATTCTAAAAGTTTGTGCTAAGAATAAAGCCAGATTCACAAGGTGGTGGGTGTGCTGTGAGTGTCTATCTGTATGAAACATCAAGACTAGGTAAACCCATAGACATGGGAGAAGGGGCCAGGTGGTGGCGCACAAGTGTTTCAATGCGCAAGAACCCGGATTCAAGTCCCTGGTCCCCACCTGGAGGCGGGAAGCTTTGTGAGTGGTGAAGCAGGGCTGCAGGTGTCTCTCTGTCTCTCTCCCTCTCTATCACCCCCTTTCCTCTCACTTTCTGGCTGTCTCTATCCAATAAATAAATAAAGATTTAAAAATACTTTTGAGAATTTCCAAAAAAGAATCAAAACCTTAAAGACATGGGAGGAACACAGAAGGGTGATAGGATGACCCCTTCGGGGTGGGTGAAGGAACAGGAGTGAAAACTTAACAGTACGGTAGAGCCTGCCCTCTACGGGTGTTGTAAGTTCTGAACTAGACAACGGAACGGTTACACAACCACCTCCTGAATGTACCCCCACAGCTGGTTTTAACCATGGTTAGAGTCTGTGATGGGAGACTGGGAAATAACATAATGGTTCTGCAAGAAAGACTTTCATGCCTGAGGCTCTGAGGTCCCAGGTTTAATCCCCAGCACCACCATTAGCCAGAGCTGAGCAGTGCTCTGGAGAATCTCTCTCCCTCTCCCTCTCCCTCTCCCTCTCCCTCTCCCTCTCCCTCTCCCTCTCCCTCTCCCTCTCCCTCTCCCTCTCCCTCTCCCTCTCCCTCTCCCTCTCCCTCTTCTCTATATCTCTCTCTTATTAAATAACAAAAATAATTTGAAAAAGAGTCCATGACTGTAACCTACCAGCTTTCATTTCATTCAGCATTTTAACAGGATTTTTTAATTACTACTTTCTTTCCAGTTTGAATTCCATTTTTTTTTAATTTGAGGGTTAATGGTTTAAAGTATAGTCCTTAACACGTAGGCACAGCCTCTCATGTTCCTTTGGTGTCTAGGAAACATAACAGGATCTCGATGACCCTTCATACTGTCTCTCCCTCTTACTAAAAAAGATTTTTTATCTGTTATTTATTTATTACTGTATAGAGACAGAGAAAAATCAAGAGAGGAGGGGGAGATAGAGAGGGAAAGAGACAGAGAGACCCTTTCAGCCCTGCTTCACCACTTGCAAAGCTTTCCCCCTGCAGGTGGGAACCACAGGCTTGAACCCAGGTCCTGTAATGTGTGTGCTTAACCAGGTGCACCACCACCTGGCCCCTCACCCTGTCTATTTCCCTCTTTCCCTAAAGTCCTTTGCTTTGGTGCAGTAGGCCAACCCAGTCCAAGTTTCACCTTACTGCTGAGAGACAGGAAGTAAGTACCTGGGGTAGCAAACTGCTGTCCAGGAAGTGGGGAAACAGGGTGGGGAGAAGGTGCTGCGCTGATCTGAGGATGGGCTGAGGGTGCATCTGAGGGTTAAAGAGCAGACAAGGATAGAAAACATGGATGGACCTGCCAACACCCATGTCCAGCGGAGAAGCAATTACAGAAGCCAGATCTCCCACCTTCTGCTCCCCATAAAGAATTTTGGTCCATATTCCCAGAGGGATAGGGAATGGGGAAGCTTCCAGGGAAGGGGATGGGATATGGCACCCGAGTGGAGGGAGTTGTGTGAATTGTACCCCTCTTATCCCACAATCTTGTCTATCAGCATTAAATCACTAATAATAAAGAGAGAGAAGCTGAAAAGTAAAAAAACACAAAGCAGAACCTGAACTGGAATTGGTGTATTGCACCAAAGTAAAAGACTCTGGGGTGGGGGGTTCAGGTCCTAGAACGTGATGGCAGAGGAGGACCTAGTGGGGGTTGTACTGCTATGTGGAAAACCGAGACATGTACAAAACACGTACAAACTACTGTATTTTGCTGTTGACTGTAAACCCTTAATCCCCCAAATAAAGAAAAAAAATCCAGAAAGAAAATGAAAGCAAGTCAAACTGGCTTTTAGCAGATTGCCAAGGGCTGAGACCCACCGCAGGAGAGGAAACTCGCAAAGTGGTTTTCAAGATCAACCAGAGAGAAAATGCGGTCACCCAACACTAAACTGGAGTTTCTATGTTTGTTTTTGTTTTTAAAGAAAAATCAACAGATAAAAGAGCTGTAGAGAAAATGATCAGAGGCAAGTTCTGAACAAGGTAGAGGCTCTCAAAGCGGAGTTCAGATCTCTGGGGCAAGAAGTGTCCCTGAGACTCCGGCAGGGAATCTATAAGAATTTTAAGGGATTCGGCACATGTTTAACTGTGCTCTAGGACCCACACACTGCATGGGAACATACACAGCACCAGGGAAGGCTCCTCGGGTGCTGGAGTGGTACTACAGTGTCTTCCCTATTTCTGTCTGCCTCTCTTTATCTGGAAAAAAAAAAGTATGTTAACCTGTAAAATCATGCACGTGTGAAACCCTAGTGGACAAAAAAAAAAAAATTATTAATACACTATGTGCCTTTCTCAATCTGTTGACACTATCTGCAAAAATGCAGACTTCATAGGTTTGTCTTTGAGAAAGTTATCACCCTCCAGGAAACGTCAGTGTTGCTTTAGAATGATCCTTGAGGAAGCAGTTTAAAAATTAAAATGGGGGGGGGAGGGCTGGTGGTGATGCACCTGGTTAAGTATGACAGTGCGCAAGGACCAAGGTTTAAGCCCCTGGTCCCCACCTGCAGGGGGAAAGTTTCACGAGTGGTGAAGCAGTGCTGTAGGTGTCTCTCCGTCTCTCTATCTCCTCCTCCCCCTCAATTTTTCTCTGTCTCTAGCTAATAATAAATGAAATAAAAATATTTTTTTAAAAAACAAATAGTATGGTCTCTCTCAGCCCTGAATACACATCTTTTGGACATTCTGTGACCAGATTGAGACACTTCTGCTTACCTCCAAGTTCACTCACAGTGGCCTTGATCTCACAGATAGACTTTTGTGCACATGAGTGAAAAAAACTACTTAGCGCTTTTTTCACAGCACTGATTTTTGAGAAAGCAGACAAACTCTGGTCATTCACACTTGGCTCTCCGGCAGCTATTTTCTCTCAAATGAACAAAGCAAGCCTGTCACTTCAAGACAAACAACCTATCTCTGTTGTCAGAGAGGTAGTGTAAGCTTCCAAAGAAGAAAAACATTTTGGAGCCCTTTTAGTTTCCTTTGTGAGCTTGACAGGTTCTCAATACTTAAACGACTTTTCTGATGAGACCGGAGGTGATGTTAATCACAAATCTGATTTTTTTCCTGTTGCAGAATGAAATGCGTCCACGTCAGGAACTTCTGTGTAATTCCAATATTTTCCAAATGGCCAGTGTGTGATGTTATACAAAGCACCCATGGGGAGAAGATCTGAATTGTGAGGCAGGTCAGTGGGTATGGATATAAACGTAGGGCAAAAGTTTATTGATATGGTTTGAGATTCCTTATTCGATTAACCTTTTAGACACTTGTTGGATTTGGGGTTTTTTTTTTCAAGGAAAAATACCCCCATCAATCTAAAAAGACTATTAAGGCATTTCTCCTCTTTTCCAACTAAATGTCTATGTTCGGCTGAATTTTCTTCCAATATTTCAACCAAAAGTACACACTATCGTAGACTAAGTGTAAAAGCTAATGTAAAAATCCAGCTGCCCCCTTTTTGAGCCAGACATTAAAGAGATTTATAAGAATCAAAACACACACACACTTTTGTAGCTCATCTTCATACAGAATAATACTAAATAGCAAAATCATAGAGATTTGGGACCAGGTAGCAGCAAGCCTGGTAGAACACACAGACGGATTGTCTCCTCTCCCCAATACTGAGTTATAAAGTGAATATCTCTCCTTGCTAAAGACACAGCACAATTCATGTGGTTATAACAGTGCTCTGCTAGCAGAACTCCCCCTAGAGTTGAGACATACACAGGTGAAATGAGATTAAACTCAATATTTCTTAAGACATCAAAGGAGTGTACGTGATATAATGACATTTAGACAATGCAAGTGTAGTTAAGTCTTAAATGTCCCTACCTGTACTGTGATGCTTTTTCCTGGAGGAATGTATCCTGGCCTTCATCTATGTGATGCATGTGTATATATGTACCTGTTATGTGTTTCTGCCCTGATGTATGTTCACTTGAAAAACAGTTTTGCTCATCCTCATTCTTCTTTGATGATATGCATGATTTTGTCAATAAAATACTCTGTTGGAGTTATGGTCTGGGGCATACACTTGAGACTGTCCCATCTTGAGATGTCCTGTGTGTGTGCCCTCCAGATCTCTTCATTCACTGACAATAACAAAAAAGCAAACAATATTTTGTTGAATAGAAAGATGCTTGTAGTAATTTCTCCCAGATATGCATTGTTGCAAAGTGAAGAATCCTGGGGAAGGAGAAGAAGGAAGGGAGTGGAGAGGCCCTTATGTGCATGGTGGTGGGAAAGGACCGAGCTGGGGGTGAGAGCGGCAGACAGAACGGCAGACATCTATCACAGCAAGGCGGGAAACTGTACCAGGAATCAACAATCATCTGGAAACCACTGGTCCACCAAGCAAACAATAAAATGAAAAGAAAAGTTTCTTCCAGATAAGGACAGCATTAACTGGGAGTCGGGAAGTAGCACAGAGGGTTAAGCGCACATGGCACAAAGTGCAAGGACCGGAGTAAGGATCCTGGTTCGAGCCCCTGGCTCCCCACCTGCAGGGGGGTCACTTTACAGGCGGTGAAGCAGATCCACAGTTGTCTTTCTCTCCCCTTCTCTGTCTTCCCCTCCTCTCTCCATTTCTCTCTGTCCTAGCCAATGACAGCAACAACAATAATAATAACCACAACAATGATAAAACAACAAGGGCAACAAAAGGGAAAAGAAATGGTCTCCAGGAGCTATGGATTTGTGGTGCAGACACCAAGCCCCAGCAAAAGCCCTGGAGGCACACACACACACACACACACACACACACACACACACGAACAGTATTAACTTTTCTTATTTTAACCCATAATTAAATAAGAACAGCCATGAATTAGTTCTTGAGACAGAGGCAAATGATTTCAATCTCCTTTAAACTGTCACTTCTGGCATTCAAAATAACATAGGTGAAGAGGCTTCTAAATTTGCCTTCCCATCTAGATTCTCTAACTCTGGAAATGTCACCAGAGCTCTGGCCGTTGTCTTGATATATTTGGGCTACCCCTACTACCTGCTTTCTGTCAGCGTGGAATGATGAGACATTTCAATCTTTGGGAGAATGTTAATATCGCCTGAGACATTTTGAAACATCTCCTCTTCGGGACATCATTTCCCAATGATTTCCTCAAATGATCTACAATAAATGACTCAAATACGCTGTCATGTTCTTGTGCAGGTCACAGTATGATCACTCTTTTGTCACATAAAGGGTGGTGATGGCATTTTAATAACAGTAGTGCCAAGAATTATAATTCAGACACCAGTCAAGGAGACTCTAGATGGACTTTTCCTGGCAGTTTGAAAGCAGCAGCAGTTGAGCTGCACTTAATTTTACGCCTGTGGTTCAGAGGTCCTTGATTAATATCATTTTATTTTTATTATTCATTAAAGTACTTGCTTTCTCCAAGATCCTCAAAGAGTAAAATTGAGAGGGACTATCCTTCATTTATTAGCATGGTAATGTATCCCTGATACTATTTGGGCATCACATCCAAAGCATCTATTCTTTGGCTCAAGTTTTTTGATAAGTATCAGTAATAAACTATTTACTCAGTCAAGAAAGCAGTCCTGGTACCACATAGTAGCAAACATAGTTGAATGTACATGTTACCTACCATGCCCAGGATTGGGGTTCAAACCCCTGGTCTCCACCTGCAGGGAGGATGTTTTACAAGTGGTGAAGCAGTGTTGCAGGACAGAGACAGAAAATGATAGGAAGGGAAGATTGAGAGGGAGGAAGAGAGACATTTGCAGCACTGCTTTGCCATTCAGAAAGCTCACCCCTGCAGCTGGGAGCCGTGGATTTGAACCCAGGCCCTTGAACATTATAAATATGCTCCTTACAAGGTGTTACACTGCCCAGGCCCCTCTCTCTGCCTCCCGATCTCTCCTTTCCCTCTCAGCTTCTCTCTATCAAAAATAAGTAGACAAATATTTTTAAAAGAAACTGAAGAAAGGAAAAAGAAAGGAATGGGAAGGGAAGGAAAGGGAAGGGTCATCCCCCACTTCCCCTCAGACAATTTCTTAGAGTAAATTGCCTCTCGTCTCCACAACACCACCAACTACTGGTTCATCAAGTCTTTCCCCATCCACAATTCCACTCTAACCCTCTTTTACTGTGCTTCGTTCCTGCTCAGAGGAGGCAATGTCACTGGGAAGCTTAAAACCCACCGCACACTGAGCTAAACTGTTAAAGACCATGTTCCATGCCCTGCGTGCCAGCTCCTGTTTTGATACTGAGAAGTATGTGGTGAATGCCCTGTGTTGGATTTGCTGGGCTTTCTGGTCTACCCTCCCAGCCTGTTATTTTCTCAGGACCCCACAAGGTCACTGCGTCTTTTCAAGGTCTCTTTAAGCTTGCACTGATGAAGGTGAGAGACATAACTCCCTGAGAATGAGAATGGTGGCTGAAAAAATATGGCATCTAGGGGAGTCTGGTGTAGCGCAGTGGGTTAAGCACACGTGGTGCCAAGCACAAGGACCGGCAAAAGGATCCCGGTTCAAGCCCCTGGGTCCCCACCTGCAGGGGAGTCACTTCACAGGCGGTGAAGCAGGTCTGCAGGTGTCCATCTTTCTCTTCCCCTCTCTGTCTTCCCCTCTTCTCTCCATTTCTCTCTGTCCTATCTAACAACAATGACATCAATAACTACCACAACAATTAAAAAATCAAGGGCAACAAAAGGGGAAAGGAAGGAAGGAAGGAAGGAAGGAAGGGGGGAGGGAGGGAGGGAGGGAGGGAAAGAGAGAGAGAGAGAGAGAAAGGAAAGAAGGAAATGGCATCTATTCCTGCCCTTTGGTACCATCTAACCTGGAGAGGAGTTGGAAGAGGGCTTCAAACAGAGAGAACAGCAACAAAGATTCTACTGGCTGCTACAATTATTCTGACCTAGTTCTTTGTGAAATGATAAGAAAAGCATCTGCAGATTGCTTCAAAGGCTCCTCAGGGGCTACTCTAACATTCTAGGTCAGGCTGTCTATGGAATGACCTCAGATCACAGAAAGCTTTTCTTTTATTTTCTTAAAGCACATTTTATAGTCTTGCCACTGGCTTGTAACACTATAAAAATGCTGAGTTCTCCTCTTAGGGAACAGAACGTACAGCATTTTTTTCTCATGCCCCCATGTTTATCAAACACAGAACTCAAATGACATCTTTGACTCTGAAACCCCAGAGAGCTGGTTTCCCCACCCAGTTTGTTCTGTCACTTATTCAGTTCACTCAGCTGCTTCCTGCCTGCTGTGGCGATGGACACAGAATGAACCCTGCTACAGTCAAGGACCCTGTCACCTGAGACTGCCCTGTGAAGCTCTGTGACTTACCTGTGAGCTGGATGTGTATCTGGGCTCACAGAAAACACATCTGCAAACTAGCATCACAGCACACCCCACACTCAGCTGTGACCTACTCTCAAAAATCACTTAATTACTTTATTTATTTATTTGCCTCCAGGGTTATCGCTGAGGCTCAGTGCCTGCACAATGAATCCACTGCTCCTGGAGGCTATTTTCTCCCTTTTGTTGCCCTTGTTGTTTATTGTTGTTGTTATTGCTATCCTTGTTGTTGGATAGGACAGAAAGAAACCGAGGGAGGATGGGAAAACAAACACGGGAGAGAAAGATAGACACCTGCAGACCTGCTTCATCACTTGTGAAGTCACACCTCTGCAGGTGGGAATCCAGGGCCTCGAACCAGGATCCTTATGCCGGTCCTTGCACTTTGTGTCATGTGTGCTTACCTGCTGCGCTACCACCCAGTCCCCTAAAACTTTCTTTTTTCTACCAAAGTTATCACTGAGGCTTGGGACCTCCACGATAAATCCACTGCTTCTGGAAGCCATTTTCCCCCTTTTATTTCTTTTCTTTATTTCTTAAAATTTTTTTATTATCGGGGGCCGGACTTTAGCGCAGCGGGTTAAGCACATGTGGCTCGAAGTGTAAGGACCTGAGTAAGGATTCCAGTTCCAGCTCCCGGCTCCCCACCTGCAAGGGAGCCGCTTCATAGGCAGTAAAGCAGGTCTGCAGGTGTCTATCTTTCTCTCCTCCTCTCTGTCTTCTCCTCCTCTCTCCATTTCTTTCTGTCCTATCCAACAACGATGGCATCAACAAAACAACAACAATAATAACTTCAACAACAATAAAAAATAAGAAGGGCAACAAAAGGGAAAATAAATAATAATAATAATTTTTTAAAAAACATAAAAATTTATTATCTTTATTTATTTACTGGGTAGAGACAGAAATTGAGAGGGAATAGGGGACTAGAGAGAGAGAGAGAGACACCTGCAGCCCTCACAAAGCTTTCCCCCTGCAGGTGGGGACCAGGGGCTCAAGCCTGGGTCTCTGTGCATTGTAACATGAACTCAAACAGGTACACCACCACCCAGCCCCCCTTTTTTTCTTTATTTTGATAGGACAGAAATTTAGAGGGGTGGGGGAGATAGAGAGGGAGAAAGACAGAAAGACACCTGCAGCCCTAGCTTCACCACTCATGAAGCTCCCCCACCCTGGAGGTGGGCAGTAGGGACTCCAAGCTGAGTCCTTGGCACATGTGTGCTCAACCAGGTGCACCACCTCCGGGCCCTACTTCCAGACTTTCATTACCTCCTTGGCCATCACAACTTACCTGACCAAATGTGAGCTCTTGCCAGACAAAGAGGCTGCAGTGAAGCAGAGGAAAATACTAATGACACAGAGTAATGGATACAGAAAGCCAAAGCTGGGTGTCTCAAACACCCCAGGGCCTGAGAGAAGGATGATTCTACCGGGTTACTCAGGAGCCATTCGGGAAGCAAAGTTTGAGCAAAGTCTGAGACACGAGGGAGGTATTCCCAGATTCAAGCCGTGGCATTACACACGAGGCTCAGGAGCTAGAACACAGGACCTCCATGCCTGAACTTGCCCTTTTAACTGGCGTCAGCTGGGTCACCACAGACACTGGAGTTTGTACTCAGCTGTTGCCCATACCTGAGGCCCAGGTTCAATGCCCAGCACCCTCTGTGCTAGAGCTGAGTGACATGACCAGGCCTGGGTTCAAGCGCCTGGTCCCCACCTGCAGCGAGAAGCTTCAGGAATGGCGAAGCAGGTCTGCAGGTGTCTCTCTTTCTCTCTTCCTCTCTACCTTCCCCTTCCCTCTCAAATTCTATCTGTATCCAATAAATAAATGAATAAATAAATTGGCTTTTAAAGGCTTGTAAGTTGTCTGGGCTGTAGTGTACAGACAGTTGGTCAAACATTATTCTGGATGTTTCTGTAAGGGTGTGAATGAGATTGACGTTTAGATGCATGAAGGTTAGAGGGAAACATTGCTCCCCGTAATGTGGATGGGCCTTGTCCAATCAGCCGGCGGTCTGAACAGAATAAAAGATTGACTTCCCTAGGACAAAGGGGATTCCTGCCTATGAGCACCTGTGGACAGAGCATCCTGTTCACAGCAGACCACCTCTGGATTTGAACTACGACTCCCTCCTCCCTTTCCTGCCAACGGGTCACCCTATTATAGTTGGGCTCACATGAGGCAATTCCTTAAATTAAATCTCCTTAATTTGCATCACATATAAATATGCATATGTGTGTGCCTGTGTGCACACAGATTCATGTAAATACATGAATTTGTAATTATATTAATGAATACATTAATATATACATTTAAACATACATGTATGAACACATACACATTTGCAATTAGTGCTATTGTGAAGAAGCAGGAGAAATTCCATTTTTATGACAGGCAAATCATACTTAACTATTAACACTGACTTTTTTTCTTTTTTTAAAAAAGCTTTTTTTTCCCCTTTTGTTGCCCTTCTTGTTTTTTATTGTTGTTGTTATTGATGTTGTCGTTGTTGGATAGGACAGAGAGAAATGGAGAGAGGAGGGGAAGACAGAGAGGGAGAGAGAAAGATAGACACCTGCAGACCTGCTTCACCACCTGTGAAGTGACTCCCCTGCAAGTGGGGAGCCGGGGGCTCGAACCGGGATCCTTACTCAGGTCCTTGCACTTCGTGCCACGTGCACTTAACCCGCTACACTACTGCCCAGCCCCCTCTTTTTAAAATTATCTTTATTTATTTATCAGACAGAGACATGTAGAAATCTGGAGGGAAGGGTGTCGGAGAAGGAGAGAGACAGAGAGACACCTGCAACAATGCTTTACCTCTTGTAAAGCTTTCCCCCTGCAGGTAGGGATGGAGGCCTCAAACCCAGGTCCTTGAGCATAATAACATGCATTCAACCAGGTGCGCCACCAGCCGGCCCCTTAATACTGACTTTTAAAAACTATTTTATCTCAGTGACAAAGAAAGAGATGAGGGGCAAATACAGAGAGAGACCAAAGCAAGAAAGCTCAGCTGGTGGTGCTAGGGACTGAACCTGGGGCCTGAGAGCCTCAGCCATGGAAATCTTTTTGCATAACCATTATGCTGTCTCCCCAGCCTAATGTTTTGTATTGTGGGTTTTGATTACTTGTTTGTTTTGGACCCATCGTCACCAGAGCTTCACCAGTCCAGTCAAAGTTTTTGAGATAGAGAGAAACAAAGAGATGGGGGGGTGGAGAGAGACACCCATATTCTGAAGCTCCACTCAGAGTGGCGGGGGCTGGGCTCAAACTTATGCCTGCTTATGGGGGGAGCAGCCACTGACCCTGGTACTAGCTTGCCAGGCCTAAGGGTGACTTTGCTGTAATGATGTTTAACCTGTAGATGAACAAGCTTGCCTGTTTCAGAATACCAGGAGTTGGGGGCTTAGGTGCACCCAGTTTAATACATGTTATCACACTCAAGGACCTGTGTTCAAACCCCCACTCCCCATCTTCAGGGGAGAGCTTCACAGAGAAGTGGTGCTTCAGATGTCTTTTTATCTCTCTCTCTCTCCTTTTTCCCTTTCAATTTTCTTCTGTCCTGTCAAAGAAAATAGAAATAAAGTAGAAAAGAAAAGAAAAGAAAAGAAAAGAAAAGAAAAGAAAAATGGCTGCCAGGAGCAATGTATTTGTAGTGCAGGCACTGAGCCACAGCAATAGCCCTAATAACAACAACAACAACAACAACAAACACTTCAGGAGTTGACATTCAGAGAGATGACAGACTTCTTATGTGACAGACTGGCCCTGAGGTTGAGTGGACCAGGCCATGGCAGGAACTCCCAACCATTAAAGTGTAGCTCCCTCTCAGGTTTCCCCCATCCAATGAAAACATATCTTAAGATAATGTACAGAAGGGGGCCGGGCAGTAGCCCATCGTAAGTGCACATAGCATGAAGCACAAGGACCAGCGTAAGAATTCCAGTTCAAGCCCCTGTTTCCCCACTTGCAGGGGGTTCACTTCACAGGCAGTGAAGCAGGCCTACAGGTGTCTATCTTTCTCTCCTTCCCCCTCTGTTTTACGCTCCTCTCTCGATTTCTGTCTGTTCTATCCAACAACAACAATAGCAATGGCAAAAATAACAATAACAACGATAATAAGGGCAACAAAATGGGGAAAATGGCCTCCGGGAGTAATGGATTCATACTGCAAGCACTGAGCCCTAGCGATAACTCTGAAGGAAAAATAAAAAAGATTATGTATAGAGGACACCAGAGACTGGCCTACTAACATGCCCCAGTCAGACCACCAGATAAACAAGCATGAGAGTTTGTACTCAGCTACTGACCACCCGCAACTGATCCTCAGACTTGCCTCCCAACTCCTTATCCTGACAAAGGACAAAGGCCTGCACACTGCTTCAGATGCTAAGATGACTTCTAGAGATATCAGTCTGCCCTGTCTGTCGGCTACCGGCACCTGATTAAACCTACCTTCCTTTCACCAGCCCTTTTATCCTGCATGTTGGCTTTCACGAAGCAAGCACTGAATCTAGGCACTGGATCACTCTAGAATGTCCTAGAATGACACAAACCTCTCATTCTTGAGAGACAGGGTCCCAGGAACCTATCCTGGACACAAAGAAGGTTTCAGGTCCACAGTAGCAAACTCTCTGACATGAAGCATTCTGGGTAAATTAAGATAATTAAGAAAGATTCGTCAAGTAGGTAGCAATCAGCCTTGGTGTAAAAGTCCCAAGAAAAATCCATTTGCTTTCTTCTCATAAAAAGACCAGAATCCCCCTGGTAACAAAAATCATTTTAAGAAATAGAGAGCTCCTTACCAAGTTAGAGCAAGTTTGTTTTTCCTAATAACAGAGAGAAAAGAGAAAGGAAGACCAGAGCATCGCTCAGCTCCGGTATATGCAGTACTGGGCACAGTGCCTCGTGCACTTAAGTCCCATCCGTGCTCTACTTTAATCTGGAGGAAACCTCTCAAAAGGCTTTCACCGGCTGGTGTAGTATCAAAGAGCAGTATGTTTAAGTTTCATCTCAAGCTTGGACTGGTTAAATATCCTTTGCCCAAAGCACTTCTGACAGGAAAGAAATGAGTTCCATTACCAAATGAGAATAGTGCGGCAGTAACGGGACGGCTTTTATTTTGATGGATGCTCTAATCAAAAGATATACGATGATTAAACACAATAAAATCAAACCACCAGTCTCTCCTCTCCTCTCCCGGATCAACTAGGAATACCAAAGGAGACCACCCGGACCGAAACAAGACAGGACTAGAATGACCACAGAAACCCAGTAAATCACCCGTGAGTACAAACACGCGTGGCTGGTGACAGAGAGGAGAGAGGGGCCTAAGGAGAGATTAAGTGACTGCTAACAGTTCGACAGTTTGTCAGTGGAGACACCACCTCCAGTCTGCTCCACCAACAAGGGGACAGCTGAAGGGAGGAAAGGACTCCCCAGAGACTCACCAAGTACAACTCTGAGTCTCCATTGCTACTACCCTCAGAATCTGGAGCAGCAACAGGGAGGGACACCAGGGCACAGAGATCTAACCGGGAAACTCAGGAGAAGACCTATACCTCGGTGGCATAGCTGAAGGGCTGTGAAAGTCTCTTTGCATAACCACTGGATTATCTCTGCCACACTCTGCTTTATCTCTTGGTCAGGAGTCAGTGATTAAGCCAAGAAGCCTATTGATAGTTTAAAAGCCCTCAGGCTACCATAGCCTACAGGGGAAAAAAAAAAAAGGCTTTTACACCACTGAACTCCAACTCAGGGATTGAAAAAACTGTTAACTTATATAAAATGGTTAAAACAACAAGAAAAAATATTGGAGACTCGAACCAGGACAAGAGTCCAGCTAAAAGTCCTCCAGAGGGCAAAGCACAAAACAACGAGTTCAACATCCAAACATTAGCTAAGGAAATAATAACAGGAGTGAGTAAAGAATTTGAAAAAATTGTAATCAGAACTGCAGGAACAACAAATGAGAATATGGAAGAAAATTCTAATAATCTCATGGTTATTAGAGAGCTGAAAGCTGAAATTGCTGAGCTAAGAAGGCAACTAGCTGAACAAGCTAAAACAGTATCAGAGCAGGGCAACAAAATAGATGAACTCCAGAAAGCAGTAGAGGGCAGAGAGAATAGAATCAATGAGGCTGAAGACAGAATTAGCAAGATTGAGGATGAATTAGAGACAACTAAAGAAGAAGTAAAAGACCTCAAAAAGAGATTAAGAGATGCTGAAAACAACAACAGAGTCCTATGGGATGACTTCAAAAGAAACAATATACGCATTATTGGCTTACCAGAGGAAGAAAGAGAAGGGGAGGAAGAAAGCATTCTCCAGGCCATAATAGCTGAAAATTTCTCTAGTCTAGACAACACCAAAGACATAAAGATTCAAGAAGCCCAGAGGGTCCCAAACAGAATTAACCCAGACCTAAAGACACCAAGACATGTCATACTTAGATTGGAAAGGAATAAGGATAAAGAAAGGATCCTCAAGGCTGCAAGAGAAAAACAAAGAGTCACCTACAAAGGAAAACCCATAAGATTAGCAGCAGACTTCTCCATACAAACACTACAGGCCAGAAGAGAATGGCAAGATATCTATTGAGTGCTCAATGAGAAAGGCTTTCAGCCAAGAATACTATATCCTGCTAGATTGTCATTCAGACTAGATGGAAGCATCAAAACCTTCTCAGACAAGCAACAGTTGAAGGAAGCAACCATCACCAAGCCTGCCTTGAAAGAAGTTCTGAAAGGTTTCCTATAAACAACCAGACCACCACAAATAGAACATATATCAAAACACTCTAAAACTCTACAAGAATGGCGTTAAAATATCTTCAATCTTTGATATCAATAAATGTGAATGGCCTGAATTCACCTATTAAAAGACACAGAGTAGGAAGATGGATCAGAAAACACAACCCAACAATATGTTGTCTACAGGAAACTCACCTAATGCAACAAGACAAACACAGACTTAAAGTGAAAGGATGGAAAACCATCATTCAAGCCAATGGCCCACAAAAAAGGGCAGGAACAGCTATTCTCATATCTGACATGATAGACTTTAAAATAGATAAGATTAAAAAAGATAGGAATGGACACTACTTAATGCTCAGAGGATCAGTCAATCAAGAGGACGTAACAATTATTAATATCTATGCACCCAATGAGAAGCCATCTAAATACATCAAACTTCTACTGAAAGAGGTACAGCAATATATTAACAGTAACACAATCATAGTAGGGGACTTCAACACCCCACTATCTCAACTTGACAGATCATCCAGGAAGAAAATCAGTAAAGACATAAGGGAGCTAAATGAAGACATAGATAAACTAGAACTATTGGACATTTTCAGAGTCATTCATCCCAAGAAACTGGAATACACATTTTACTCAAATCCACATGGATCATTCTCAAGGATAGACCATATGTTAGGCCACAAAGACAGCATCAGCCTATTCAAGAGCACTGAAATCATCCCAAGCATCTTCTCAGACCACTGTGGAATTAAACTAACACTTAACAATCAACAAAAGATTAGTAACAGTGCCAAAATGTGGAAGCTAAACAGTACACTTCTTAACAACTTCTGGGTCAAAGAGGAAATCAAGGAAGAAATCAAAATGTTTCGAGAGTTCAATGAAAATGAAAACACAAGCTATCAAAATATTTGGGACACAGCTAAAGCAGTCCTAAGAGGGAAGTTCATAGCTATACAAGCACACATTAGGAAACAAGAAAAGGCACAAATTAGCAGCCTGATTGCACATCTTAAAGACCTAGAAGAAGAACAACAAAGGAACCCTAAAGCAACCAGAAGGACAGAAATTACTAAAGTTAGGGCAGAAATAAATAACATTGAGAATAGGAAAACCATACAAAAGATCAATGAAAGTAAATGTTGGTTCTTCGAAAGAGTAAACAAAATCGACAAACCTTTAGCCAGACTCACTAAACAAAAAAGGGAGAAGAACCAAATAAATCAGATAGTAAATGAAAGAGGAGATATCACAACAGACACTGCAGAAATTCAACATATCATGCGAGGCTTCTATGAACAACTATATGCCACCAAGCTAGAGAACCTGGAAGAAATGAATGATTTCCTAGATACCTACCAACTTCCAAAACTAAGTAAAGAGGAAGTCGATAACATGAACAGGCCCATCACAGCTAATGAAATTGAAACAGTTATCAAAAATCTTCCCAAAAATAAAAGTCCTGGACCAGATGGTTTTACAAATGAATTCTACAAAACTTTCAAAGAAGAACTAATACCTCTACTTTTAAAAGTATTCCAGAAGATTGAAGACACTGGAATACTCCCTGCCAGCTTCTATGAAGCCAACATCACCCTGATACCAAAAGCAGACAGGGACACAACCAAAAAAGAAAACTACAGACCAATATCTCTGATGAACATAGATGCGAAAATATTGAACAAAATTCTAGCCAACCAGATACAGCAGTATATCAAAAAGATTGTTTATCATGACCAAGTGGGGTTTATCCCAGGCATGCAAGGTTGGTTTAATATATGTAAATCAATCAATGTGATCCACCACATCAACAAAAGCAAGACCAAAAACCACATGGTCATATCAATAGATGCAGAGAAAGCCTTTGACAAAATACAACATCCCTTTATGATCAAAACACTACAAAAAATAGGAATAGATGGAAAATTCCTGAAGATAGTGGAGTCTATATATAGCAAACCTACAGCCAACATCATACTGAATGGTGAAAAACTGGAAGCATTTCCCCTCAGATCAGGTACTAGACAGGGCTGCCCACTATCACCATTACTATTCAACATAGTGTTGGAAGCTCTTGCCATAGCAATCAGGCAGGAGCAAGGAATTAAAGGCATACAGATTGGAAGAGAAGAAGTCAAACTCTCCTTATTTGCAGATGACATGATAGTATACATGGAAAAACCTAAGGAATCTAGCAAGAAGCTTTTGGAAATCATCAGGCAATACAGTAATGTGTCAGGCTATAAAATTAACATTCAAAAGTCAGTGGCATTCCTCTATGCAAACACTAAGTTAGAAGAAATTGAAATCCAGAAATCAGTTCCTTTTTCTATAGCAACAAAAACAATTAAATATCTAGGAATAAACCTAACCAAAGAAGTGAAAGACTTGTATACTGAAAATTATGAGTCACTACTCAAAGAAATTGAAAAAGACACAAAGAAGTGGAAAGATATTCCATGCTCATGGGTTGGAAGAATTAACATCATCAAAATGAATATATTACCCAGAGCCATCTACAAATGTAATGCTATCCCCATCAAGATCCCACGCACATTTTTTAGGAGAATAGAACAAAGGCTACAAATGTTTATCTGGAACCAGAAAAGACCTAGAATTGCCAAAACAATCTTGAGAAAAAAGAACAAAACCGGAGGCATCACACTGCCAGATCTCAAACTATATTATAGGGCCATTGTCATCAAAAATGCTTGGTACTGGAACATGAACAGACACACTGACCAGTGGAATAGAATTGAGAGCCCAGAAATGAGGCCCCACACCTATGGACATCTAATCTTTGACAAAGGGGCCCAGACTATTACATGGGGAAAGCAGAGTCTCTTCAACAAATGGTGTTGGAAACAATGGGTTGAAACATGCAGAAGAATGAAGCTGAATCACTGTATTTCACCAAATACAAAAGTAAATTCCAAGTGGATCAAGGACTTGGATGTTAGACCAGAAACTATCAGATACTTAGAGGAAAATATTAGAAGAACTTTTTTCCGCATAAATTTTAAAGACATTTTCAATGAAACGAATCCAATTACAAGGAAGACTAAGGCAAGTATAAACCTATGGGACTACATCAAATTAAAAAGCTTCTTCACAGCAAAAGAAACCACTACCCAAATCAAGAGACCCCTCACAGAATGGGAGAAGATCTTTACATGCCATACATCAGATAAGAGTTTAATAACCAACATATATAAAGAGCTTACCAGACTCAACAACAAGACAACAAATAACCCCATCCAAAAATGGGGGGAGGAATTGGACAGAATATTCACCACAGAAGAGATCCAAAAGGCCGAGAAACACATGAAAAAATGCTCCAAGTCTCTGATTGTCAGAGAAATGCAAATCAAGACAACAATGAGATATCACTTCACTCCTGTGAGAATGTCACACATCAGAAAAGGTAACAGCAGCAAATGCTGGAGAGGATGTGGGGTCAAAGGAACCCTCCTGCACTGCTGGTGGGAATGTCAATTGGTCCAACCTCTGTGGAGAACAGTCTGGAGAACTCTCAGAAGGCTAGAAATGGACCTACCCTATGACCCTGCAATCCCCCTCCTGGGGATATATCCTAAGGAACCCAACACATCCATCCAAAAAGATCTGTGTACACATATGTTCTTGGCAGCACAATTTGTAATAGCCAAAACCTGGAAGCAACCCAGGTGTCCAACAACAGATGAGTGGCTGAGCAAGTTGTGGTATATATACACAATGGAATACTACTCAGCTGTAAAAAAATGGTGACTTCACCGTTTTCAGCCGATCTTGGATGGACCTTGAAAAAATCATGTTGAGTGAAATAAGTCAGAAACAGAAGGATGAATATGGGATGATCTCACTCTCAGGCCGAAGTTGAAAAACAAGATTAGAAAAGAAAACACAAGTCGAACCTGAAATGGAATTGGAGTATTACACCAAAGTAAAAGACTCTGGGGTGGGTGGGTGGGTGGGGAGAATACAGGTCCATGAAAAATGATGAATGAAATAGTGGGGGTTGTATTGCTAAATGGGAATCTGGGGAATGTTATGCATGTAAAAAAAAAAAAAAAGAAGTAGAAATGCAAAGCAGAAATTGACTGAGTTTGGAATATGGCACCAAAGTAAGAAAGCAGAAGTATACTAGAGTTTGCAGTGAGTATCTCCCTAATACTTCCTTTCCACTTTTCCAAGCTTTGGGTCCATGATTGCTCAACAATTTGTTTGGCTTTGTATGTTAACTCTCTTTTCAGTCACCAGGTTCCAGGTGTCATCAGGATGCCGGCCAGACTTCCCTGGATTGAAGACACCACCAATGTGTCCTGGAGCTCAGCTTCCCCCCAAAAAAAAAAATCAAACCACCAAATATAGCCCTTTTGTGTGGCACTATGGAGTGGTGAATTCATGCAGCAGGTAGAAGATTGGATGGTATAACTTCTAATTTTAGGAAACAGTAAATAAGAAAAGAAAAATAAGTAACTTGGTAACAAGTCTCTTATTGATAGATTGCTCCTGAGTCTCCACAGCTGAAAGTCACAGACAAATGGTGTGAGCTGACGCATAAAAACACCCTGCTAAAGGCTCAACTCCCACCATCCTTCTGGAGGGGTGGCTTCTAGATCATTCTTTCCAAGAGAACAACTGGGAATGGTAACTCCAGCCCAGTCATTTGTGCTGAATCTACAGGGGTAATTCCAACTCAGCTCAGAGATGTTGATGGCTTACCACTGCCTTAGATTTACTGACAGCACATAAGTACAGGCGTTGATAGAACCACAAGAAAGACTCTCCACCAGGGTTGGAAAACGTCAGGCCTTGAAGCCTGTGCCATGTGGTCTGGCCCTGTCAAGATAACTGCAGGCAGGACTCAACATTCAATAAATCTAGGAGTTTCTTTCATAGCAACATACAGCACAAATTTTCAAGTCACTAATTTTGTAGGACCGCAGAACAATGTTATAAATCTCTGAATGGGGAGTCGGGCGGTAGCGCAGCGGGGTAAACACGTGTGGCACAGATCGCAAGGACCTGAGTAAGGATCCCAGTTCAAGCCCCGACTCCCCATCTGCAGGGGAGTCGCTTCACAGGCGGTGAAGCAGGTCTGCAGGTGTCTATCTTTCTCTCCCCCCTCTGTCTTCCCCTCCTCTACCCATTTCTCTCTGTCCTATCCAACAATGACAACAACAATAACTACAACAATAAAACAACAAGGACAACAAAAGGAAATAAATAAAAGGAATATATCTCTGAATGGCCCTTGGCAAAAAAAATAAATAAGAGTTTTCAGCCCTGCTTTACCCTCTAACACCACTGATTTGGAGCTAGAAGGTGGAGAGTGGAGAGGCCTGCGTGAGGAGGTGTGGCTAGGAGGACTCAGGACTCTTCCAAGGAGGTGCACCTCTGTTGAGAGCCCAGGCTAAAATTAGCATCGCTTTTGAGTCTTTTTTTAAAGCAAAAACAAATCCCAAGCTGCTTTGGCAAGGTAGGCCAGGTTACCTGCCAGGTGCTAAGAAGCTTTATTGCCTCTTCAACATGTCCATTGCAGGCCACCAGCCAGCACTCTCAGCCAGAGCTTCTATGTGGACAAGACCCATGTGGAGTTGTCTGCCACTGCAGTTCTGCCTCTGTGTGCCTTAAGATAGCACGGCACCAGCTCTGTGATCCAAAGTCTTCTCCGAAGGAACAGGAAGAGAACGCTCACCGGGAAAATACAACTGCTTTGTCAGCTCAGCCTGCCAAGAGCTGCACTCTAACAAGGTTCTAACAAGGTTGTTCTAACAAGGTTGGTTCCAGGGCTGATCTGGCCCAGAATTAATCTGGGGGAGAGTCTGTGTCTCCCCTTTGCAGCCTTATTTGGTGGGGCCTAGGAAGTCTGACGTTTCCCTGTCTTTCACCCAGGTCTCACGTCCCAAATTTCTGGATCCTTCCGGGATTTCTGAGTCACTTTTAAAAAAATATTTATTTATTTATTCCCTTTTGTTGCACTTGTTTTATTGTTGTAGTCATTATTGTTGTTGTTATTGATGTTGTTGTTGGATAGGACAGAGAGAAATGGAGAGAGGAGGGGAAGACAGAGAGGGGGAAAGACAGACAGCTGCAGACCTGCTTCACCGCCTGTGAAGCGACTCCCCTGCAGGTGGGGAGCTGGGGGCTAGAACCGGGATCTTTGTGCCAGTCCTTGTGCTTTGTGCCATGTGCGCTTAACCCGCTGCACTACCGCCCGACTCCCTGTGAATCACTTTTCAATAAAACACTGAGAGCTCTGTGCATGTCAGCACACTGACTAAAACCCTTCTCTGATGTTTAACCAAAATAAGTAAAACTGCTGGAGGGTAGCAGAGAAGTGATTGCGATACTGATAGACCTCTGAGGAAATACACAGAAAGGGTTCCTCTTCGGAATCATAAAAATCTTTTTTTTCCCTCTAATTTTTATTGGAAGGGTAGTTGCTTACAGTACGGTTGCTGGCACATGGCCGTTCTTTCCCATTTCCCCATACCAGGTGTCTGCAAAGCACTCTCACCCCCAGCGTCAGTCTCCCTCCAACATTACATATCAAGACCTTAAAGCCCCTTTCTCTCTGCCCTCCTTCCCCAGAGTCTTTTGCCTTATTGCAATGCACCCAACCAGTTCAAGTGGACAGTGACAACAAATGCTGGAGAGGTTGTGGGGACAAAGGAACCTTCCTGCACTGCTGGTGGGAATGGAAATTGGTCCAACCCCTATGGAGAGCAGTCTGAAGAACTCTCGAAGGCTAGAAGTAGACCTACCCTAGGACCCTGCAATTCCTCTCCTAGGGATATATCCTAAGGAAACAAATACACCCATCCAAAAAGATTTGTGTATATCTATGTTCATGGCAGCACAATTTGTAGTAGTAAAAACCTGGAAGCAACCCAGATGTCCAACAACAGATGAGTGGCTGAGAAAGTTGTAGTCTATATACACAATAGATTGTGACCTGGGGTGGGGGGTATACCTGGTTGAGTTCACGTTACTGTGCATAAGGACCAGGGTTCAAGCCCCACTCCCTACCTGTAGGAGGAAAGCTTTGCAAGTGTTAAAGCAATGCTACAGGTGTCTCTCTATCTCCCCCTTCCCTCTCAATTTCTAGCTATCTCTCTCTATAAATAAATAAATATAATTTTTAAAATTATATACACAGTGGGATACTACTCAGCTATAAGGAGTGATGAATTCACCTTCTTCACCTCATCTTGGAGCTTGAAGTAAAAATAAGTAAAAAGTAAAAAAAATGAAACACTTTATATAGAATATCTAAGTCATCTCCTTTGCTGCATCTTGAGTGGAACTTGAAGGCATTATGTTGACATAAACCAAAAAGCAAAAGAACAAATACCAGGTGATCTCACTTAAGGTGGAACTTAAGAAACAAGGACACAAAGGGAAAGCACAAAGTGAAATTTGGACTGGGTGGGGTGTGCTGCACCAAAGCAAAGGACTCTCAGGAGACAGGGCGTGAAAAGCACTAGCAGGTCCTGGGTTGGGAGTGAGGGTCGGGAGTCGGGAGCGAGGGTGGGGAGCGAGGGTGGGGAGCGAGAGTGGGGAGCGAGGGTGGGGAGCGAGGGTGGGGAGCGAGGGTCGGGAGCGAGGGTTGGGAGCGAGGGTCAGGAGTGAGAGTGTGCTGCAGACACCTCCCACGGGGGGGATGAGAACTTGCACCCGTGTGTCAACAACTGTACTGTAAACACTTAGCCCCTAATAAAATGAAAAAGGAAAGAGTAAATAGCCAGCCCAACCACCCCATAACATGTCATGGCCTAGTTCAGTATGGACCCCAAGAGGGTAGGCTCTTCATTTCCAGAAAATGTCTGCCTCTTTCCCAAAGAAATGGTGACTACTCCACCCCATTGCACTAGGATTGGTATAGATTATTTTTTCTTCTGTCACTTGGGGAAAAAGGATTTTTTTCCCCTGAGTCTAAGCTCTCCTTTCTCATTGTTTGGCCAAGGAATAATCCTCCATATTTCTTTTTTCTGATTCACGTGTCTGCCTGTTACCTCACAGGGTGGACTAAACTATTGGCAACATACCTACGCAACTTCCTCTCTTCCAGAAATTCCTTATTTCAACCACTTCCTCGTCCTTCCTCAAGTTCACCTAGATGACACACACGAACAGGCAGTATCTCTTACAGAGTTTTCCATAAACAAAGTTGTTGATAAATGAAGCTTCCCCTTCAGGCAAGAGAAGAGACAGGGCCAAGCCAGTCGCGACAGCAGAAGTGCAGTATGAAGGCCTGTCTGGGTCAAAGAAACCTCATGCCTGACCTGACTTCACCCTGAGTCTCCTCACTTCCAAGGACTTTGCTCAGACTTTGAATTTAACTGTGTGTCCCTTTATAAAAATATAGTAGAAGTCATCATTTCCTGGCCATATTCTGCCCCCTTCAGGGGACATCTTTCAAGGACCTAGTCTATTTCAGCAATGCAGTGTGACACCAAAAGACAGCATAATTACAAGGCCTGGGGCCAGGAGAGTGCTCACCTGATAGAGCACTGTCTTTCTGTGCATAAGTTCCAGGGTTCAAACCCCAGCACCACATTAGAGCACCATGGATGGCACTGGGGAAGCTCCATGAATGCTGGTGCAGTGCGAGTGTCTCTTCTCTCTGTGTCTGTCTCTCCCTCTTTCTGGGCAGACAACCTCACTATTGTGTCCTGGAACCCTACCTCCCCAGACGCCTACCCAACTAGGAAAAGACAGAAACAAGCTGGGAGTATGGATTGACCTGCCAATGCCCATGTCCAGCGGAGAAGCAATTACAGAAGCCAGACCTCCCACCTGCTGTACCCCACAATGATCCTGGGTCCATTCCATACTCCCAGAAGGATAAATAATAAGGAAGCTTCCAGTGGTAGGTTTGTGATGCAGAACTCTGGTAGTGGGGACTGTGTGGAATTGAACCCCCATTATCCTATGATCTTGTTGATCATTACTAAATCAATAATAAAAAAAAGGACAGTTATGCCTACATCCACAGATGCCTGGATTAAAAAAGATACGGAATATTTTTTCAATGCATTACTACTCTACAATTCTTTAAAGTTAGAGTTATTAAAGCTACAGTTTGAAAGGAGGAGATTGATTACATCCTTCAGGACGAAATGGATGGGGCTGGAGGTGATTATGCTTAGTGACATAAGGAAAGAGGTAAAAGGCAACTTCTGGATGATTTCACTCCTGTGTAGAATATGAATAAATCAAAGCACCGGAAACTTGTAAAAAAG
Organism: Erinaceus europaeus; assembly: GCF_950295315.1. Taxonomy (NCBI): domain Eukaryota; kingdom Metazoa; phylum Chordata; class Mammalia; order Eulipotyphla; family Erinaceidae; genus Erinaceus; species Erinaceus europaeus. The sequence goes on from NC_080168.1 coordinate 11,287,224, forward strand.
AAAGAAAGAAAGAAAGAAAGAAAGAAAGAAAGAAAGAAAGAAAGAAAGACAGGAAGAAAAGACAGTGTCCCAGTTGTCTTTCAGACTCTGTGAGAGAGCTATGGCAGTTACCAAGGTGGGGGGGCGGGGCAGGGAGCTTCCAGGGGAGGGGTGGTCTAGGGTGAAACTACACCCTAGTAATCTCATAATCTTATAAACTGTTACAAAATCACTAATAAAAATAATATTAAGAAATATGGGGTTGTCAGAAAAGACATGACTTTTTTTGTTTTCTTTTTCATTTTCATAATTTTTTTTTATTTAATGGCTAGAAACAGAAATTGAAAGGGAAGGGGGAAACAGGGAGGGAGAGAGAGAGAAAGAGAGACATGTGCAGCACTGCTTTCCCACTGCAGGTGGAGACTGGGGGTTTGAACCCGTTTCCTTGTTGGTGTGTTACCTCCTGGTTTTCTTGATGCAAAATCAAGTCCTGGCTTTTCTGATGACCCAACAGCATCATCACTTTATGCCAATATATCAGAGACATTTTGGGATGCATTGGATCGACCTTCTCGTGGTGCATCCCGTGAGTCCCCATTCATTGGGGAAAATGACGATCCTTCCTAGCCGACTGAATCCACATGGATCCCAGTCACTTTCAAAGCCAGCAACAAGCAGCTCCTGATAGCTTTCAACCTGACCTGTTGACTGGCTACGGAAGAAGGGCAAAAGCTAGAAGAAGAAGAGACATTTTCAACAAATGCTCTTATTCCTCCCTTTCACCCCGGCTTCATGTAGGTACGGGGTAACATGAAATGCTTGTATGTAATGTCAATACACACGCAAGGCTCCGCAGTGGCCCTTACCTCTGCCGGCTTCGTGGCACACCTCCCTTTGCCCGAGCATTCCACATCGCTGGTGTAGTCTTCCCCTGGCACACAGTGGCTGGCCTTCACCACCAGGGTTAAGCGCAAAGCCACGATAGACTTAGTGACAGAGTCATTCACAAAGCCTGAAAGAAAGCAGGACAAGGGGACATTAAGGACAGCCCTGCCAGGGATCATCCGAGGAGACTGATTTTAGCTCAGGAAGCAATGGAGCCTGGCAAGCCAAAGGAAGTGCATTAAGTAAGGCTCAGGAACAAAGGCTGCGATAAGGCATCAGGAGAAACACCCAAAGTCAAGGAGAAGCAGCATTGGGCTTTACGGTCCTCATGTGAGGACGATCACTTGGTTTCTGCTCTTGGCTCTCAGTATCACCCTCTTGATGGCATCCTACAATTCACGGGCTTCTGGGGCCAGGGCGGTGGCTCAGTATATCAGAGCACAAACACTAGCATCTGAGTTCAATCCCCAGGACCATATGTGCCAAAGTGATGCTCTCTCTCATAAAATAAATAAGTCTTAATAAGTATTCTTTAATTTATTATTTAATTTAATTTGGATAGAGACCGAGAAATTGGTAAGGGGAGAGATAGAGAGACACCTGCAGCACTGCTTCATGACTTGTGAAGCTTCCCCTCCTACAGGGGCTTGAACTGGGGTCCTGGTGTAGGGGGTAAGATGTGCATTTTGTGAGGTGCAGTATTCTCTGTCTCATAAATGACTCCTTCAAGACAGCTTTTTAATTGTATTTATTAATTTTTCCATTTTTACTTGTGATTAATAATGAGTGATAATATTTCAGGAACACAATGTAGAGTTCCATCCCAAACCCACCAGCAAAGTTCTCCCAAAGATAACCAACCATCACAGTTGTCACAAATCTTAGATACAATTTGCTTCCTTCTGTGTGTGTGTGTGTGTGTTACAACTGCATTTATATCCATTCTTTACATTCTATCTATCAGTGAAACCATCTGGTAGTTGTCTTTCATCTATTTACATATTTCACTAAGCATAATCACCTCTAGTTCTATCCATGTTGTCTTAAAGGACACAATATAATCTTCTTTATTAAAGAGTAGGATTACATAGAGTATATATCCTATAACTTTCAAGAAGACTCTTTTCTTATTAGTGGTCTACAAAATAACAGGGGTATAATTCCATCCCACTCCCACCACCAGAATTCTGTGTCGCTATTCCTTCCATTGGAAACAGCATTGATTCTCCCAGGTCACAGATATGAGCTGTTATTTCTACAGCTATATGTCTATCTATCTTTATATATTTTTCCCATTTCTTTTCCTATGGCCCTGCCTTCTTCAGGACTTTTTTTAAAAAAAAAAAAAAAATTCACCCAACTTTGTTTTTCAAGAATTAAATGTATTTGGTTCATCTAAGACAGAGAGAAAGTTCTTCACACAGAAGAGAAAGAAAAATAAGTCAAGCACTGCTCCAATACATGTGGCACCAGGAATCAAACTAGGACATTCAGGCATGCAATTCCTGCACTCTGCCAGCTGAACTACTCCCTGGCCACTACCCTCCAGCTTAGATATTCACATGCAGCACAGAGCCCCCCAGGCTGCACCCTGCCCGCAGTCTGCCTGGCCGTTTTCTGTGCCTTCCCAGGTAGGTATGCAGCTCAGAAACTCATGGCATGTTGGGTTCATTCATGAATCTCTTCCTCGCTCACTAAGCTGGATTCACAGTGTCAATTTAACTTATGTGGCCTTTCCCACCTAGTAAGTCAAGACCAATCAATCTTGAGTATGAATCGCCATATTGTTGACGTGTCATGTTGATCAAAGAAGCATCTCTAAGTCCACTGCAGCTATTTGTACACAGTAGGTAGCAATAACTATGGACAAAATATGCAGTGAAGGTTTGGGATACATATAGATTAATGTTGGAATAATTCGTAAGCGGAATTAAGAAAAAATACAGTATTCTACATCCATGATGTAATCAGTTCCCTGGGAGCTCATCTTTCTCCAGTTCATGCATGTATGGTTTTTTTAATTTTAAACTAAATGAATTATAATTACTAATTCCATTACCCAGGAAAAAGACTCCTGCATGACCTATAAAAAGGTGCTTAAGACCAGGTGGTGAAAATAGTTGTAGGCAGCTATATTTCTCTGAGACCCAACTGACTCACATGTTAAGTAAAGGTAATAAACCCCAAACAGGGTAGTAGTGAAAATTGTGGTCAAAAACTAGGGCTCTTGGTATATATACACAGTGGAATACTACTCAGCTGTTAAAAATGGTAATGTCACCGTTTTCAGCCCATCTTGGATGGACCTTGAAAAAACCACGTTAAGTCAGAAACAGAAGGATGAATACGGGATGATCTCACTCTCAGGCAGAAGCTGAAAAACAAGATCAGAAGAGAAAACACAAGTCGAACCTGAACTGGGATTGGCGTATTGCACCAAAGTAAAAGACTCTGGGGTGGGTGGGTGGGGAGAATACAGGTCCAAGAAGGATGACAGAGGACCTAGTGGGGGATTGTATTGTTATATGGAAAACTGGGAAATGTTATGCATGTACAAACTATTGTATTTACTGTCAAATGTAAAAACATTGATTCCCCAATAAAGAAATTAAAACAAAATGCTTGTCGTAACTGGCTTTGTTCTCTAATGTTACATTATTTTTTTAAATCTGTACCAGCTGGTTACTTGCTAAGAATCAGAGCACCCACTGTCCTGTAATTGTGTAGAAAAGGCCTCCTTCCTTGGGTTATCTTAAAAAGTCTATTCACCAGCTGCAGCCACATAAGCAGTAGACATTCAAATGAAGGACTAGCTAAAAATTATATGTGGTCTTGTTTTCTAGAAGCTTCTCCTTCTTCAAGGAGCACTGACAGGGCTCACATCTACATGTCAGGCACTGGATTTGATGCTGAGGTTACAGAGAAGAGTTATCTGGGTTTCTGCTACTCCCACCACTCTGTTCAGAGCACAAGTTCTGTAACTGAGCAGGAAGCGGTCTACGTCCATGTGTAGTATCACCACCCTCCACTCGCACGGCCGTCACTTCATGCTTTTCCACGCCATGTTTACTTTGCCCTAACAGTTAAGAAGGAATATTTTCACCAGCTCTGTATGCGTGTCTGCTAAGCCACAGGCCAAAGATGAAAAGTGGAGAGCAGGTAAATAAGAAAAATGTCACTATTGATCTGAGCTCGCAATTCATGGCCACCGCTAGAAATATTGCAGGCTGCACTCATTTCAGGTCCAGTCTTCCTGGCAGAGCAGATGACCTGTAAATTCAGATGAAAAGGACTCAGAGGTTACACAGACTCTGATGCTAAAATTAAATATATGGGCCTGGGTGAGGTGGGTTAGGCAAACAGTTAATTTTACCCAGAGATATTTTTTTCAAGAATGGGAACTACTATTCCAACTTTCTTTTTTTATTTAATTTTTTATTTATAAAAAGGAAACATTGACTAAACCATAGAATAAGAGGGGTACAATTTCACACAATTCCCACCACCAGAACTACATATCCTATCCCCTCCCCAATAGCTTTCCTATTCTTTAACCCTCTGGGAATATGGACCCAAGGTCATTGTGGGATGCAGAAGGTGGAAGGTCTGGCTTCTGTAATTGCTTCCCCGCTGAACATGGGCATTGACAGGTTGATCCATACTCCCAGCCTGCCTCTCTCTTTCCCTAGTGGGGAAGGGCTCTGGGGAACTGGAGCTCCAGGATATATTGATGGGGTTGTCTGTCCAGGGAAGTCTGGTCGCATCATGCTAGCATCTGGAACCTGGTGGTTGAAAAGAGAGTTAACATACAAAGCCAAACAAAGTGTTGACCAATCGTGGACCTAAAGGCTGGAATAGTGCAGATGAAGAATTAGGGAGCCCTCCGTTTTGTAGATAGCTAGTAGGCATATTTTAGTTATATTCTAAAGGGCCTGTGGCTATACTAGTGTTTTTTTTTTTCTGAGCTTGAACTTTCTAGCCCTTTTCTCTGACACCATCTTCCAAGACAGTATTTTTGTCCAACTCCATGTTAGCTATCAAACTCAAGCAAAAACCACAATAGTTGTGAGCCCCTAGAAATGTGCCTAAATTGGACCTCCTACCTCCCTTCCAACCTAAGATCCCTAATCTCATCTGCTCTGTTCCTACTTTTTGGTTCCTGCTCATTAACCATTTTGTCCTGATTTATATCGTGTTGCCTTTCAACCCCCAAGTTGCAGATGCTACTATGATTACATCCTGATTTCCCTGATCAGACGACCTCAGTAATGTGACCCAGAACCTCACCTCTCCAGAGCCCCACCACACTAGGGAAAGATAGAAACAGGATGGGGGTATGGATAGACCTGCCAACACCCATGTCCAGTGGAGAAACAATTACAGAAGCCATAACTCTTACCTTATTCACCCCATAAAGAATTTTGATCCATACTCTCAGTGGGGGAGAAGTGATAGGAGGAAGATGATAAGAGGGCTCTGAATTCCAGCTCCATCAGGACCCAGAGAGAGAAGATGAAAAAGAGAGAAACATTTGGATTTAATAATAGGGTTATGTGCAGCTTGGAAAGGAAGAGAAGACCAATACTTGCCCCTTGAAAGTTTGCTTTCAGGTGACAAGCCCTGAGCCTTGGAATCTGGTAACAGTACTAAACTCATTTTGAAACCAGAGGCTCCTTAGCTTTGCAGGGGCTCTTTCCTAATACATATTTCTAGACACCAGTGATTCAGAATCAACAGACTGGGCTAAACCTTTGGCAGGGGCTGAGGACATAACATAATGGTTATGCAAAAAAAATTTCTTGCCTGAGACTGTGAGGTCACAGGTTCAAACCCCAGCACCACCATAAGTCAGAGCTGAGCAGTGCTCTAGTAAAATAAAATAAAATAAAATAAAATAAAATAAAATAAAATAAAATAAACCATGGCAGTTAAGTTATTGAAAAAGATCCTTGGGGGGCCAGGCAGTGGCAGGGTACACTGGTTGAGTGCACATAATACAAAGCGCAAGGACCCGCGCAAGGATCTGGGTTCGAGTCCTTGACTCCCCACCTGCAGGAGGCACTTCACAAGCAGTGAAGCAGGTCTGTCTATCTTTCTCTCTTACTCTCTATCTCTCCCTCAGATTCTCTTTGCTATATCCAATAAAATGACTGGCACTGAGCCCCAGTGAAAACCCTGGAGGCAAATACATACATACACACACACACACACACACACACACACACAAATATATATACACACATACTCAAAATGGTTTATATTGATGCTTCCAGTTGAGTTACTGGTATGGTAGAAAAACCAATCTAATTTGGGGCCAGGTGGTGGTGCACCTGGTTGAGCACACATTACCATGTGCAAGGACCTAGGTTCAAGGCCCCAGTCACCACTTCTGGAGGAAAGCTTTGCAAGTGGTGAAGCAGTGTTGCAGGTGTCTCTCTGTCTCTCTCCCTCTCTGTCTTCCCTTCCCTCTTGATTTCTGCCTGTCTCTATTTAATAAGTAAAAATTAGGGAAAAAATTAATTAAATATTTTTTAAAAAGAAAAATCAATCTAAGTTATATACATAGTGGTAGTAGAGTAACAATGACCTCTTTACATCTGTTTTTGATTTATTTAGTTATTCATTTGTTTATTTTTATAGAGATAGGAACTAAGAAGGAAGGGGTGGAGAAGTTTCCCATGTGGCACTGTTTCACCATGCATAAAACTTCCACCCTGCAGGTGCGGACCAGGGGCTTGAACTCATCCTTGTGTGTCTTGATGTGACTTTTCTATCAGGTGCACCATTGCCCAAGGCCCCTACATCTATATTTGAAAGGACAAGTACTTGTGATAACTACAAGTGTGTATAATCCTGTCATAATATCTTACCATAAGTCTCCAGAGTTTGGCGGAAATGTCCTCAGACCCCCCCCAAATGGCTTCATTTGCCTTATTTACTATGAGTATTTTGGCTCCCAAATCCCTCAGTAACCCACTTAAGAAATCAATCTTTGCAACAGAGTGTCCCACACAGCTACACAACTCCACATTATGTCACCTAATCCCCCAGTTTGAGCCCACAGGACACACAGGTCATATTTAGCAATCCCCTGGCCCTACAATAAGACCCCGGCATGGCCTCTCCTTCCAAGTCAGAATGGCATGTAACCAAGTTGTCTATACCTCCCTTTGATCCTATCTGGGGGAACATTCTTGAAGTTCCTCCTCTAGATAAGACAAAGTATCCAATTTAATTTTCATCAGGCTGCTGCTAGTTCAAGCAAAGTCACCCCACATGCCAAGAGTGGAAACTGTGTCATTACAAAGGGGTGGCAGAAAGACATTGAAATGGAAGGATTCAATTTCCAAAATTGTTCCTCAAGGCTTTCTAGTGCTCATTGGCAAGTTGTCACAAAGCCAGTGTGATTTATTGGTCACAGCACTCGAACTGTTGGACACGTTCAATGTAATTAGGAGAAAGGCAGAGCAACTGGTCACTATTTCCCCTTCCTTAATGGTTGAAAGTCAGCACATGCGTGAGAATTCCCAGCACAGATCTAGATGGAAAGACTCACTCTCTTATTCAAGCCTCTAAGAGCTGGAGGCCAGCTGATGAACCAGAAGCAAAGCTTAAGTGAGATTCATGATCAAAGCTGCTTGAGAACAGGTCTCTCGTCATTACTGACACTTTCTGTGATTTTTTTTTCCAGTGACTGAAGGTTTGATGCATAGAAAGAAATAAATAGGTTGGGCTGGGAAATAGCATAGAGGTTATGCAAAAAGGCTTTCATGACGGAAGCTCTGAGGTTCCAGGCTCAATCTCTAACATATGCTATATGTTAGCAGTACACTGGTTTAAATGGAAATAAAAGGAAGCAATGAAGTTGACTCAACTTGTTTGGTTTAAATTAAAAGCAAAAACATAGGAGGTAGCATAGTATTTATACAGAGGCTCTCTCTAGCCTGAGGTTCCAAAGTCCCAGGTTCAACCCCCAGCACCACAATAAACTAGAGCTGAGTAGTGCTCTGGTAAGATAAATAAATGGGGAGTCAGGTGGTAGTGCAACAGGTTAAGTGCACATGGCGCAAAGGCAAGAATCAGGCATAAAGATCTGGGTTCAAGCCCCTGGCTCCCCACCTGCAGGGGAGTCGCTTCACAGGCGGTGAAGCAGGTCTGCAGGTGTCTATCTTTCTCTCCTCCTCTCTGTCTTCCCCCCTCTCTCCATTTCTCTCTGTCCTATCCAACAACGACAACAACAATAATAACTACAATAAAACAAGGGCAACAAAAGGGAATAATTAAATATTTTTAAAAAAAATAAATAAGGGAATCAGGCAATAGCACAGCGGGTTAAGTGCAAAGCGCAAGGACGGGCATAAGGATCCCGGTTTGAGCCCCTCCTCTCCACCTGCAGGGGAGTCGCTTTGCAGGAGGTGAAGCAGGTCTGCAGGTGTCTATCTATCTCTCCCCCTCTGTCTTCCCCTCTTCTCTCCATTTCTCTCTGTCCTATCCAACAATGAAGACAGACAATAATAATAACTACAACAATAAAAGAACAAGGGCAACAAAAAGGAATAAATAAATATTTTCTAAAACCTTTAAAAAAAGATAAATAAATTATTAAAACCAAAAAATAAAGGACATAGAAAGAAGACTAAGGAGAGAGAGAGAGAAGCAAAGCCAGAGCACAAGGTAGGCCCTACAGAAAGCCCAGCTGATATGAAAGGCAACAGGATACGGGAAAATAATCAGAAAAGTAGGGGGAAAGAAGGAGAAGGAGGAGAAGGAGAAGGAGAAGAAGGAGAAGGAGAAGGAGAAGGAGAAGGAGAAGGAGAAGGAGGAGAAAGAGGAGAAGGCTTTCTATCAGAAGCATGAGGAACTCTTACGCTGTTTGTTACTAAAGAACATGTGATTGATTATCTTCTCATTTCCAAGGCTGTGGATTTCTCCATCTAATGAGGACAATGTGAACTTGGGCGCTCTTTGAAAATGCTCACGAGTCAATGTTTTCCAAATCAAAAGTGTGTGCACATCCAAACCTGTGATTCTGACCCTGGGGCTGAAATACTGAGTGACCCGATGGGGCAGATAGATGTCGTGTTCATTGTGAACAAATAGGTGTGCTGGGGTGAGGCGGGAGGGGGAACAGCACAGGGATGGAGGGGAAACTCAGCTCATTCACTCAACAGTCAGCAGATGCTTCCTGAGCACCAAGGAGGAGGCAGCATGGAAGCTGAGCCCTGGAGTCTGGGGAGGAGCCAATGGGGAGAGCAGAGAGCAGGTGTGACACCCTTGGCCAGTGCTATGATGGTGACAGAGGCAGGGTGCAGAGAGCATCGGGTCTCAGAAACCCTGGAGAAGATCTGGATTACACACCAAGTGTGATGGAAACCCATCAGAACTTTGAGCAGGGGACTGACAACATGATCTGTTATTTTCAAAGACTGTATTTTCGACAGAGAGCCCATCTTTAGATGGAGAACTTGGACATGGGGTGGGAGAGAAAAGGAAGAAACCTCACAGAGGGGTGCAAGCAATTGGGGTGCTAGGCACATGAATCAAGATCTCTACCTTGAACATATTTAACCTGCAGATATGACAAGAACCCCCCCCCATCCCCAATGGAGTAGTCAAACTGGGAGCCAAATATAGGTCTTGGATATTTAGAACCATCAGGTTTTAATTTGGGGCATAGGGTGGGCGGGGGAGATCTCAAGTGGTAGAGCACTGAGACTTGCATGTCTAGGCTTCCAGTTCAATCCCTAGCACCACATGTACCAGACTGATACCCTGGATTTCTCTCTCTATCTTTCTCTAGCTCTCTCCCTCATATGTGACTATTTCCCTGACTCATATTAAGCAATGTAAATATTTTTTATAAAAATATTTGAAAGGGACCAGATGGTGGCACACCTGATTAAGCACACACACTACACTGCACAAGGACCTGGGTTCAAGCCCCTGATCCCCACCTGCGAGGGGGGGAAAGCTTCACAAGTGGTGAAGCAGGGCTGTAGATGTCTCTCTTTCTCACTCCCTCTTTCATCTCCCCCTTCCCTCTCAATTTCTCTGTCTCTATCCAGTTAAAATTAATTAATTTTAAAATTAATTAATTTTAAAATCAATTATTTTTTTAAAAAGATTTTAATTTGGGTATCATCAGAATAGAGATAGTATCACACCCCTGAGACAAGAAAGTCAAGTTAGAGAAGAGACAGGAGGATGGAGGAGAGAGGGCCAGGCGGTGAAATACCAGGTTAAGCACACATAGTACCTAGCGCAAGGACCTGTGTAAGAATCCAAGTTCAAGACCCTGGCTCCCTCCCTGCAGGGAAGGAGACACTTAACAAGAGGTGAAGCAGGTCTGCAGGTGTCTCTCTTTCTCTATCCCTATCTCCCCCTCCTTTCTCAGTTTCTCTCTTTTCTACTGAATAAAATGGCAGGGGTGGGGAGAAGCAGGAGCAGTGGACTCATAGTTCTGGCATCAGACCCCAGCAATAACCCTGGAGGGGGGAAAGAAAGGAAAAAGAAAAAGAAAAAAAGATGGAGGGAGGAGAGATGAGACTGGTTCAGCATACAGGGTGAAGAATCCACCTTTACACTATTCACAGTGTAAACTTAGCTTGGCATAGAGCACAACAGACTCATGGAGGGGAAAATGAACAAAAGAAAACAAAAAGCAGTATGTGGTGTTTCCCTCTTGGGAACAATCAAGGAAGATTTCCCGAACATAAAGGCTACACAAAAGCAGACCTTTGACAAGTTCAGCATTGAAGGGGCACTACCACTCAGGGCATAGAAACAGTCTCAAGGAGAGACTCTCCCTTGTTCAGAGGCTGGAAAGGAAGAGCAAGGAGAGGAAGGGAGGGAGAGAAGGAGGAGAGAAAAAAAGATGGAGAGCCCACTTGGACTCACTCTAGGACTGGCTGATTTCCCGACAGAGTTCTAAAACTTTAATGAAGGCAAACATGTTCCAATGGTTCTCCAGAGATCGGTTAACCCTCAGGTAGAGAACAAATCAAAGTTGGGCTTCCTCCTCCCTCTCCCCTCCCCTTCTCCGATTGGCCCCTCCCTCCCAGACACGGGCACAAATAGCTCACCAGCAGCATAATAAACTGTGCTGCCATCATTACAGCTTTGCAAACAGGGGCTTTGTCAAACCCTCTGGTGCCAAAGAGAAGCTGGGTAGAATAGGAGGGGGTGCAGTGGCCCCTTTGGAAGTCTGTAGTCAAGCATCAGTGCAAGCTCCCCGCCCCAACATGGTGGCTCTGGGAATTCTTAGCTCTGATTTCCCCACTCTGGTTCTTCAAGAGTCTTAAAGGAACTTTGTCGCTACTGCTTTACTGGGATAAATAGCAAATGGGATTTGCATTTCTCACTTCAGTGATCTGACTGAAGACCATGCATGCAAAATATAACTTCTGGGGCCAGCCGGTGGCTTACCTGGTTGAACGCATGTTACAAAGCTCAAGGACCCAGGTTTGAACCCCTGGTCCCCACCTGCAGGGGGAAAGCTTTGCAAGTGGTGAAGCAGGGCTGCAGGTGTCTCTCTTTCTCTCTCCCTTTCTATCTCCCCCTACTCTCTCGATTTCTGACTGTTTCTATCCAATAAATAAAGATAATTTTTTAAAGTTTTTTAAAAAAATACTACTCCTGACCATAACCACTTGAGCTGTAGGTGTTGGGTGGACACAGATCGCCATGTTTTCCCATGAAGACTAGGTGCAAAAAATGCCATGTGAAAACCATACTGAGTCCAGGAAGGCCGGTAGCCAGCACCAGAGATATGGGGAAGGCAAGTCCCTCCAACCCACAGAAACAGAAAGCAAATGGCTTTTCCACAGCGACTCTTGAAGGAAGTTGGGCGGAGCTTAGTACAAGGCTGAATAAGATCATCAGGTTCCCTGTGGATTTACAAGTCTGTACTTGTGGGTTGGGCAGCAAAGCCTGAGAAATCAGTCTGATTGGACTATTTCTATGCAGTTCCGGGAAATGAACCCAGGACCCTGTGCACATGAGACACCACTGAGCAGCCTCTAGACCCCAGTCTGGTTGTTGATGTTGTTGTTTTTATTTATTATCTTTATTTATTAGATAGAGACAGCCAGGAATTGAGATGGAAAGGGGGTGATAGAGTGAGAGAGACAGAGAGACAACTGCAACATGGCTTCACAATTCGAAAAGCTTTCTCCCTGCAGGTGGGAACCAGGGACTTGAACCCAGGTGCTTATGCATTGTAACATGTAGTCAGTCAGGTGCACCACCATCAGGACCCAGAACCCAGTTTTTCATTCATGACTTTTCTTTCTTCCTTCCTTTCTTTCTTTCTTCCTTCCTTTCTTTATCCCTTTTATAGTTCTTTTTATTAGGGGGGTTAATAGTTTACAGTAAATATAGTTGTTGGCACTTGTGTAAAATTGTTTCATTTTCTACAAAACACTCTAACTCCCCACTTAAGTCACCATCCACCATCCTGCACCAGGACCTGAACCCTCCCCCCACTCCCCAGAATCCTTTACTGTGGTGCAACACACCAAACCCAGTCCAAGTTCTACTTTGTGTTTCGACTTCTGTTCTTATTTCTCAACTTCTGTCCATGAGTGAGATCATCCCATATTCACCCTTCTCTTTCTGGTTTATTTCTCTTAACATGATTTCCTCAAGCTCTATCCAAGATGAGGTTATGAAATTGAATTCATCATTCTTAATAGCTGAGGAGTATTCCATTGTGTATAGAGACCACAACTTTCTTAGCTATTCATCTGTTGTTTTCTAAGAGAAAGAAAGGAACTTCAAGATTGCTCTTCCCTGAGTGGTGCATCTCATTTGTCTTGTCTGTGAGCCAGGTTTGATCCCAGTCCCTACTGCACTGGAGGAAGCTCCTATGTGGTGAGATCGTTCTCTCTCTCTCTCTCTCTCTCTCTCTCTCTCTTTCCTGCCTCCAGGGTTATTGCTGGGGCTTGATGCCTGCACTATGAATCCACTGCTCCTGGAGGCCATTTTCTCCATTTTGTTACCTGTTGTTATTGCTGTTGTTGTTGTTGGATAGGACAGAGAGAAATCAAGAAAGAAGGGGAAGATAAAGAGGGGGAGAGAAAGATAGATAGCTGCAGACCTGCTTCACCACCTGTGAAGCTAGCTACCCCCTTGCAGGTGGGGAGCCAGAGGCTAGAACCAAGATCCTTATGGTGGTCCTTGTGCTTTGCGCCATGTGCACTTAACCTGCTGTACTACTGCCTGGCCCCCTCCCTCTCTCTTTCTGTCTCTATATCTTTTTTTTTATATCTGAGGAGAAAAAAGTTGGTTCAGGTCCCCCATGAGGGGGGAAATAAAACTCTAAGAGAGAGAGTGTTGTTAAAATTTTCAGAGGCTCTGGCCGGGCTTGCTTCACGGCGGGTAACAGAGACGCGGAGACAACGGCTGGGCAGGGCAGCTGTATTTCTTTATTCAGGAACAACGATTCACAAACTAAGACAAACTAATCACCAAACAGAACTCTGCTGTCTCTTTGCAGCGGCGCAAGCACTCTCTCTTACTCTGGAACTCAGGAACCCTCTCCCTTACTCTGGAACTCAGAAACTCTCGCACTCTCGCACTCTCGAACTCCGGAACTCAGGAACTCTGTCACTGGGGAACTCAGGAACTCTCGGACTCCGGAACCCTCTCCCAGGGTCCCTTGGGGCGGGGCCAAGCAGGCCCGCGAAATTAACAGGACTCATCCAATTCTCTTGGAGGGGGAGGGCTAGAACAAGCCAATGTAAAGCATACGACAATTCCCCCTTTTCTTTTTAACTAAATGACTATAGTATCAAGGGTGTGGGGTGAACAGAAACATATATAACCAAAACCAGCATGTTGCCAAGGGAAGGCCTGAGGGGGCCATATCTGAAAAAAAAAACATTTCTTGCCTCTGGGGGGCTACTTGCCTCGACGGGCATTTGCATGGGGGCGGGGAACGGCCTAGGGTCCCAAAGGCAGCTGGCTGCAACTTACTTACTATGAAACAAAACTTGTTATTAGCATATCTACTGCACGATCCAACGTTTCTAATAGAGAAGGAATTTGAGACTTACATATCAACAACGTCTTTTAACCTTTTGTTACACCCATTCAAGATGGAGACACACCCTAGGTGTGGGCCGGAGAGGAAACCTCAGGCATGAGAATAATTAGCATAGCCATTGTGCGATCTACCATTTCTAATAGAGAAGGTAGTGTTTTACATATCAACAAGTCTATTTAACCTTTTGTTTAGACCAACTTAGTTGAAATATATTGATTGTTAACTAATTTTTACCTCAGACTTTAAATGTAAGTTAATTTTTATCTTTATGAGAATTACGTTGAAAACCTTTTTCATTTATCTTTGACTAGTAAGAATTTTAGCCTTAAAGCTACTGTTTACCAAACTTTAAACATACACATAAACATAGTCATTAATACACGAGGAGAGAAACCTTTGTTACGAAGACATGTCATTTTAAACACGAATTTAAATCTATATTGTCTTAGTTATTGGGGGGGGGGGGGTTCACCATCCGGAGGTGGCTTCCCGTGCAGCTCCATTTCCGAGCAGCTCCACTTCTAGGAATTGCAGGTTGCGATCTCTGCACAAATCTCTGCATACTCCAGCTTGTCTGCCTTCAGACCGGACCGGCGGCTGGAGATCTCGTGTGCCCAGTTTTGGCAGGGAGCCCGGGGGTCCGGGAGGCCCGGGATGGTTCCAGAATTCATAGAAAGAGGGCAGGCAGGCCATCTTTGTAGAAGGCGTGAGCCTAGGTGCCCAGGGGTGGCGGCCATGATAGGCCGCCGCGGCCCTGCCCCATGGCCCTGCCATGTCTGCTGCCCTGTTCGCAGTGGCCGAGCAGCGTGGAGGGATCAAGCGTCCAGTGCCCTGCACCACGCGGTGGAGAGCCGGCTCCTGTGGGCTGGCCTCAGGCTCCAGCATGTTGGCCTCAGGCTCCAGCATGTTGGCATCGGGCTCCAGCATGTTGGCATCGGGCTCTAGCGTGCTGGCATCGGGCTCTTGCATGGTGGCATAGGCCTCCTGCGGGCTGCGGGCTGCGGGGCTGCGGGGTTGCTGGCGCGGTGCGCGGGGTTGTCTGGGCGCAGCCGGCTGGCTGGCTGTCTGACCAGGTGGAAACAGCAGCTCCGCGCCTTGCCTCCCGCCCGCTGGCTCTTCCCGCTGGCTGTTGTGAGTTCGCCAGAGCGAGTGGAAACCACAGAGTGGTCCAGAGATAAATGTTCCAGAAACAGCAAAACAGTCTCGTGAAGAAAGAGCAGAGGCCTTTGGAGATCTCTTCACAAGCAGAAGAGAAGGCCATAGTGCATAGGTAGCCAAATTGTCTTTACTTATCTGAGAGATGCGCAGGTCAGGTCCACGTGGGCGCCATTTGTTGTTAAAATTTTCAGAGGCTCTGGCCGGGCTTGCTTCACGGCGGGTAACAGAGACGCGGAGACAACGGCTGGGCAGGGCAGCTGTATTTCTTTATTCAGGAACAACGATTCACAAACTAAGACAAACTAATCACCAAACAGAACTCTGCTGTCTCTTTGCAGCGGCGCAAGCACTCTCTCTTACTCTGGAACTCAGGAACCCTCTCCCTTACTCTGGAACTCAGAAACTCTCGCACTCTCGCACTCTCGAACTCCGGAACTCAGGAACTCTGTCACTGGGGAACTCAGGAACTCTCGGACTCCGGAACCCTCTCCCAGGGTCCCTTGGGGCGGGGCCAAGCAGGCCCGCGAAATTAACAGGACTCATCCAATTCTCTTGGAGGGGGAGGGCTAGAACAAGCCAATGTAAAGCATACGACAAGAGAGAAAGGAGAAAAGGGGAGCCACTGAGAGTGAAGAAAGACACTGCAGCACCACTCCACCACCCACAGAGCTCTCTCCACAGCACTGTCTGTGTTGCTCATCAGGACTCCTGCTCTGCTGTGTTTGCTGTCTCCTGGGCCATAAGTCTTCTTTTCAGAACGTCAATACAGAGTGTTGGGTGATAAATCACTTAGTTGAGTGTGCACACTGCAGTGTGTAAAGACCCAGGTTCAACCCCCCAGGCCCCATCTGTACATGGAGAAGAGTCATAAATGATGAAGCAGTGTTGCAGGTCTGTGTGTGTGGTGTGTGTGTGTGTGTGGTGTGTGTGTGTGTGTGTGTGTGTGGTGTGTGTGTGTGTGGTGTGTGTGTGTGTGGTGTGTGTGTGGTGTGTGTGTGTGTGGTGTGTGTGGTGTGTGTGTGTGTGGTGTGTGTGTGGTGTGTGGTGTGTGTATGTGGTGTGTGTGTGTGTGGTGTGTGTGTGTGTGTGTGTGTGTGTGTGTGGTGTGTGTGTGGTGTGTGGCAGCAAAACAGGACTCGCTGGTCTGAGCACACAGCTGCCCACTAACACTGACTCAAGGCATAGAAGGTGCAAGATGGCGACCGTCTATCAGTTCCAGGATTACTCCCTGCAAAATGAAGACAAAAGAAGCAGCAACTATGGGAAGTACACTAACCAGCAAATATAGAAATAACCCTTGCAACATAGAGGCAGAGGAAGAGAAGCACAGGGAACACTAGAGAGGAGACAGATATCTAAGAGCTCCCTGTCCAGATTCCCCTAGGCCCTAGCTCCCAGCACCTCCATCTGCATCCACAAGCCTGCATCCGCCATGCACAGAGCCCTGACTGAGTCTTCCACCCCTAATTAGCTGGGCACTAACACAAAGATGATGCCTCTTTCTCTGGAGAACCTTCTGGGTCACACTGACCATCCCACAACCTCATTCAGCAGCCTTTCACCTTCTCCAAACACAGGATCCTTCAGACCCGGCTCAGCAAGCCAGGGCCGGTCATTGTGTTGTCGCCCTGGCTGCTGTTAGCTTACTCTTCGGAGGTTAAATACGTCGGGGAATTTTTACTCACCAGAATATCTCATTTTCTGTGGGTTGTTGAGTAGGGGCTGGCCAAGTCTGTCCTCCACATTAGGAAGCATAACAGCGTGCTTTTTCTATTGTCACTCACCTAACTCACCAGGCAGATTACACCAAAGGGCTGTGAAAATCATAGATTGGGTAATATGATTCTCTTGAAAGAAAAAAGAAATCATAAAGATAATGGGAAGCTATTATGGGAGGGTAACAGTCAACTTGCTATCATCTGGCACAAAATGGATCTATTTGCAGCAAATCTGACTGTCCCAGACAGGACCCTTAACAGCTACCTTTGTCTGTATCATAGCAGCATCCTTGATTCATTCTGCAAAAAAAAAAAAAAAAACTGAAAATTCATTATCAGAACACACACAAGCTTAAGAAATGAACCAGAAAGTGTTAGATGAAGAGTTCTCACTCTTGACACTTTTCTCAAAAAGAAATTTGTATTCCCACAGTAACGGGTCACTCAGTCTCAGTGCTAGAGAATTTCTGTTCAGTTTCTCTTTCAAGAAGGTGTTCAGCCCACCACACTCCTTCCCCATGAACACTGGGTGAAATGATGGGTGCTACATAAGGCTGGAGTCCATGAACCACAGAAGGACTGCTGTTGGTTCCTTCCATTATAGAATCTGAGGGGCTTGCTGGGAACTGGGTCAGCAGACTGAAGAGCACTAGTCTTGGGATGTGAGGGATGGAGACGCAGAGACATGATGTGGCACTTCTGTCTGTCCACTGTAGGAAAGCACTGAGTGTGCTCTCTTCCCTTTCTCTCTCCCACTGGCTAAGTGATGGTGACAATAAGATTGGAATACAGCATCCAAAGGAGACAAAGACACCTACCCGAGATCTATGGGGAGTCGCGTGTAGTGCAGTGGGCTAAGCGCACATGGTGTGAAGCACAGGGACCAGCTTAAGGATCCCGGTTCGAGCCCCCGGCTCCCACCTCCAGAGGAATTGCTTCACGGGCGGTGAAGCATGTCCGCAGGTGTCTCTCTTTCTCTCCTCCTCTCTGTCTTCCCCTCCTCTCTCCATTTCCCTCTGTCCTATCTAACAACGACGATGTCAATAACAATAACAACTACCACAACAATTAAAAAAAACAAGGGCAACAAAAGGGAAAATAAATAAATAAATAAATACTAAAAAAAAAAAAAAAGAGAGAGAGAGAGAGAGAAAGAGATCTGTGTACACCTAGGCTCATAGCATCACAGTTTACAATAGCCCCAAACTGAAAGTAACCCCAAGGACAGATGAATAGCTAAGAAAACTGTGAAACAGATATCACAACTGTTAAAAATTACTAAGTCCTCCCCTTTGTCATATCTTGGGTAGACTTTAAAGGTATCGCATTGGGTGAGAGAAGAGAAAGAGAAAGACAAATATTGAATGCTCTCATAGGTGGAAATTAAGAGGCAAGGATAGAAAGGGGAAAAGGAAAGGTGAAACTTGAACTACACGCATTTAGCTACAAAACTTGTCCAAGATTTACTACATGCTAACTCTGTCACCTCCTGTCTCCTTCCTCTTTCTGAGAACTTAAAAATAGGGAGCCAGGTGGTGGTGCAGCTGGTACAGCACACATGTTACAATGCACACGGACCTGGGTTCAAGCCCCTGGTTCCCACCAACCAGTGCAACAGGTGTCTCTCTCCCTCTCTATCCCCCCCTTCATTCTTAATTTCTGTCTCTATCCAATATATGAATACATAAATAAATATCTTCTATCAGATAGGATATGTGTTGGGAAAAACTGAACACCAGCTTAGGAAAGATAGCTAATGTTATTGCTCTTACTATATAAGGGCCTAGTAAATATACACATTAACAGGTTGGTATATTCTTTTTTAAGATAGAAGATAGAGGAGGAGAAAGAAAAGGAGGGGGAGAAGGAGAAGGAAGAAGAAGAGAAGGAGAAGGAAGAAGAGAAGGAAGAGGAGGAAGAAGAGAAGGAGGAGGAGGAAGAAGAGGAGGAAGAAGAAGAAAGAGGAGGAGAAACCATAGCATTGAAGGTTTCTTCAGCGTGGTGGGGGGCAGACTCAGATCTGGGTTGCGCACATGGCAAAGTAGTGTACAAGGCTGTGGCTGGGGCTCAGTGCCCACACTACCATTTCCGATGGCCAATTTTTCCTTTCTAATTTTTATTAGATAGGACAGAGAGAAATTGAGAAAGGACAGGGACATAGAGCAAGGGAGAGAAAGACAGACACCTGCAGGTGGGGAGCAGGGTCTCGAACCCAGGTCCTTGAACTCAGTAATTTGTGTACTTAACCCAGTACTCCATTGCCTAGCCCCCAAGCGGTGTACTATCCACGTGAGCTATTTTGCCAGCCCCAGGAGATTATATTCTATACAAGTGGTCCCTAACTGTTGATACTTCGACCTGGTGGTTTTCAGCTTCCCAGTGGGGCTAGAGAGAGAATGGCGACAGCAGATACCACAGGGTCATCTCTTGAGATGCCGGCAGCCTCAGCTCTGCACCTGCTAGATCACAAGAGCAAACAAATGCTACCGGGCACACTGCTTCCACTCTCAGTCCAGCAACTATCCAGTCAATTGAATGATGTCTTCCATATTTTCCCACAGTAAAACTTGTTTAAGGGGCAGGGAAGGTTAGGGCAGGAGGGGGCTGAACAAAATCTTCACCGAAGAAGATATTCAGGTGGCCAACAGGCATATGAAGAAATGCACAAAATCACTGGTTCTCAAAGAAATGGAAATCAGGACAACAATGAGATAGCGCCTCACCCCCTGTGGGAATGGTCTACACCCAAAGAGATAGAAACAAGTGCCGGCAAGGTTACAGAGAGAAGGGGCCATCCTACACTGCTGGTGGGGATGCAAAGTGGTGCAGACCCTGTGGAAAACAGTTTGGAGAATTCTGAAAACATTAAAAATAAACCTACTGTGAGACCCAGCAATTCATCTCCTCGGCATCTATCCAAAGAACACAAAACAGTTATTGAAAAGACCTATGCACACCCATGTCTGTGGCAGTGCTACCTGCAATAGCCAACATTTGGGAACAACTTAAGCATCTAACAACATATGAACAGTTAAAGAAACGATGGCATATATACACATTGGAATGCTACGTCGTTGTAATAATCATGGCGTGTTCTTCATTGTTACAATATGTGTGGAACTTGAGGGAGTCATGTTGAGAAAGATAAGTCAGAAGAAGGATGAATACCAAATGACCTCCCTCTCAGATGGCATCTAAGAAGCAAAGGAAAGATCGAAACCGCCTGGAGCTCTGGACCAACCTGCCAGTGCCCAGGCTCTATGGAGAAGCAATTACAGAAGCCAGAACTCCCACTTTGTACATTCCATAAAGAATTTTGGTCCATACCCACAGAGGGGGAGAAATGTTAGGGGAAGATGAGCAGAGGGCTCTGAACTCAAATTCCATCAGGACCCAGAGAGAGAAGAGGGGGGAAAAAAGGACATTCAGAAGTAGCAATAGCTGTAGGTGTGACTTAGAAAAGAAGAGACGCACATATATTCATAGATATAACAGTCAACCCGTATATCTGTCCTTGGGAGAACTACTGCAATTTTCTTTTTCTTTTTCTTAACATTTTTATATTTATTTATTTATTTATTTATTTATTTTGCATTTTGTTGCCCTTGTTTAACATTGTTGTGGTTATTGATGTCGTTTTTGGATAGGACAGAGAGAAATGGAGAGAGGAGGGGAATACAGAGAGGGGGAGAGAAAGACAGACACCTGCAGACCTGTTTCACTGCTTGTGAATCGACTCCCCTGCAGGTGGGGAGCCGGGGGCTCGAACCAGGAGCCTTAATCCGGTCCTTGCGCTTTGCACCACGTGCGCTTAACCTGCTGCGCCACCGCCCGGCTCCCCTACTGCAATTTTCAATGGAGGGAATGGGGACACAAAACCTGTGTGGAATTCTATCCCTGTTACCTCATAATTTTGTAAATCAGTATTAAATCACTAATAAAAGAAGGGAGGAAAAAGGAAACAGAGTGAAGAGCAACACGGGATGAGTCCTCGGTGGACTATGGTCTAGTGCAGCAGACTGGGTACTGGATGTGGCAGCATGTTCCAACTAGATACCTGATGGTTTCAGACTGGCTGTGTACTTAAGATGTGACCCAGCACCCGGAGGACTGTTTCCAATAACACTCTCTGCAGACTCCTCAGGCATAAAAGAGTCACGTGCAGAGGCGTCAGGACACAAAGGCCCCTGGATCAGGCTGATTCCAGTATGGACGTGGAGAACCAGTAATCTGCTGAGGCAGTGGTCATTCCGACGCTTGGTTTAGATTTAGAATGGTTAGAGGCTCAATTACTGCTTCCTGTATCCTAAAGTTATTTACTCATGTAACCACACTGTCCCTCTTCCTGCTGAATCAACTCCTTAGAAACCTGGAATTGTTTTTGTTTTTTATTTTGTCTTTGTTTTGCCTCCAGGGTTATTGCTGGGGCTCAGTGCCAGCACCACAACTCCACAGCTCCTGATGGCCATTTTCATTTTTCCCTTTTTTTTTTTCTTTTCCCTGATAGGACAGAGAGAAATTGAGATGGCAGGGGGAAAGAGGAAGAGAGAAAGACATCTTCAGACCTGTTTCACCACTTGTAAAGTATCCCCACTGCAGGTGGGGAGCAGGGGCTGGAACCCAGGTCTTTGCCCTTAGTGCTATGTATACCACACGGCCCCCAAAACCTGGAATTCTTGATGTGTGAAAACATTCTTGCTCTTAACCTGTCTTCCCTGGGCAGAAGACCACCAATGTGTCTGGGAACCCCACCTCCCCAAAGCCCTGCCCAACTAGGGAAAGGTAGAGGTAGGCTGGAGGTATGGGTCCACCTGTCAATGCCAATGCACAGCAGAGAAGCAATTACAGAAGCCAGACCTCCAACTTTCTGCACCCCATGGAGAGCTTTGGCTCATATTCCCTGAGGGGTAAAGAACTAGGAAGCTTCCAGTAGAGGGGATGGGATGTGGCATGCTGGTGGTGGGAGGTGAGTGAATTGTGCCCCTTTTATTCTGCAGCTTGTTGATCATTATTAAATTAATAACGCTATCTGCAGACAGTGTTAACAAACAAACAAAAAAAAAGAAGTTGAAAAACAGGAAAACACAAAGCAGAACTTGGACTGGGTTTGGTGTATTGCACCAAAGTAAAAGACTCTGGCGTGGGGCTGGGTGGGGGAGGGCTCAGGTCCTGGAACATGGTGGCAGAGGAGGACCTAGAGGGGGTTGAACTAATATGTGGAAAACTGGGAAATGTGACACATGTACAAAGTACCTTATTTTATTTTTTACTGTAAACCATTAACTCCCCCCCCCCCCAATTTAAAAAAAAATACAGAAGCTTCTAATGGAGGGGATGGGATCTGGCACTCTAGTGGTGGGAATTGTATTAACTGTACCTCTCTTATCCCACAGTCTTGTCAAGCATTATTAAATCACTAATAATAATTTAAAAAAAGAAGCTGAAAAATAAGAAAACACAAAGCAGAACTTGGATTGGAATTAGTGTATTGCACCAAAGTAAAAGACTCTGGGGTGGGGGAAGGGTTCAGGTCCTGGAACATGATGTCAGAGGAGGACCTAGAGGGGGTTGAATTCTTGTGTGGAAAGCTGAGAAATGTTATACATGTACAAACTACTGTATTGTACTGTCGACTGTAAATCATTAATCCCCCCGTAAGGAAAAAGTTAATTAAAAAAACACAAAAAGAATATTCTGGCTCTTAAGGGCACACTGTTGCTCTCCTTTCTATAGGGGTGCATTCCATTGACACTTCAAGGTCTTTTTTTTTTGCCTCCAGGGTTATTGCTGGGGGGTGCCTGCACCATGAATCCACTGCTCCTGGAGGCCATTTATTTTTACCCCTTTTGTCACCTTTGTTGTTGTAATCTTGTTGTGGTTATTTTGTTGTTGATGATGTCATTTGTTGTTGGATAGGACAGAGAGAAATGGAGAGAGGAGGGGAAGACAGAGAGGGGGAGAGAAAGACAGACACCTGCAGACCTGCTTCACTGCCTGTGAAGTGACTCCCCTGCAGGTGGGGTACCGTGGGCTCAAACCCGGATCCCTATGCCGGTCCTTGTGCTTTGCGCCACGTGCGCTCAACCTGCTGAGCTACCGCCCGACCCCCACTTCAGGGTCTTAATCAGACATACAATGTAGGTGCTTCTGAGTAATCTTTTGGGATCAAATGTCACCTCACCTGTGGGCAGAAAATGAGACAATTCAGAAGGGGAGAAAGAAGAGCACTAAGGTGAGGTTGGAGATCTGAATTCCTGTGGTGGGACAGGGAAAGAGTGGTTTAGGGTGAGACATACTGATACCTGTCTCGGGGAGGTGTACCCCTATAGCAACAACAATCCTACTAAATCAACACGTCTCCAATAATGTGATCGTGAAAAGGAAAATAAATAAAATAGACTATGTTGGGTGATTTTGCTGAACTGTTAGCTAACGTAAGTGATCTGAGAACGGTTCAGACAGGTGAGGCTCAGCCACTATGTTCTACATTCTGTCAGCCATATTATATGTGTTTTCAACTTAGGATAATCTCAACCTCAATGGGAGATGTGTCGTTTGATTTATAATTTAAATGCATTGTGAACCAGTAATGTGAACTCATATTATGTATTCTGGATATAGCGTGTATTTCAAATTACAGCAGTAGGTTAACTGTCCACAACCTCTAGTCATTAATTCCAAATGGATACCTTGAAAGTAGTGGCTTTAAAGTAAACACCAAAGCAAGTGGCCAGGTTCACATGCTGACACAAGAGTAAGGGGGACAATAGCAGCATCGACCACCAGACGGTCTGAGCTCTCATCAGCTCTGAGATTCTTAGAGACTTACAGACACCCTTCACAGAAGGATTCTTTCTCTCTGAAATAACGGCAATAGCCTTATCTATTTACTGTGTATTGGTTGTGGTTAAAAGGCACAATACGGGGAGTCGGGCGGTAGCGCAGCGGGTTAAGCGCATGTGGCTCAAAGCACAAGGACCTGAGTTCGAGCCCCCGGCTCCCCACCTGCAGGGGAGTCGCTTCGCAGGCGGATAGGACAGAGAGAAATGGAGAGAGGAGGGGAAGACAGAGAGGAGGAGAGAAAGATAGACACCTGCAGACCTGCTTCACCGCCTGTGAAGCAACTCCCCTGCAGGAGGGGAGCCAGGGTTCGAACCGGGATCCTTATGCCGGTCCTTGTGCTTTGCGCCACCTGCGCTTAACCCGCTGCACTACAGCCCAACTCCCTAAATTTTTTTTTTTTAAAGGCACAATACAAGCAAAGCTTTCATGGAGGCACATGGTAGGGTCTCTATAAGTCACTCTTTCATCATCATCACCACCATCACTATTATCATCGTGAACATTAACACCACTACCACCGCCATTACCATCACCACACCCAACACCAGCACAATTAATAACATAGAAAACACCCCCACCATCATCACTGCTATCAATAGTAATAGCAACATCAACAATCAGTATGTTTCTACTTAAAGTAGAATCCTCTGTGGAACTTCAACTTGTTTGAGGAAAATGCTCTAGGAAACTGTATCTCCTGAGGAGGCCAGGTGGTGCCGAACACGGTTATGTGTTCAAGCTTCCAAGTCCCTGCCTGCAGGGGGAGAGCTTCACAAGTGGCAGAACAGTGCTACAGGTGCCTCTCTTTTTCTCTCCCCTCTGCTCCTCTCCCCTTGCCCCGTCTCTATCAAAAAAGAAAGGGAGGGAGGGGAGGAGGGAGAAAGGGAAAAAGAAACATAAAAAGGAAGAGTAATATAGCCACAGCAAGTAGTACTGAACCTCAATGATAACTCTGGTGGGAAAGAAAGAGAGAGAGAGCCAGAGGGGGAGAGAAAATGAAAGTGCATGTCCTGAAAAAATAGCAGTCAGACCTAGGCAAGGCAGTCATTTAAAGAGCGCTCTAATTCAGATCCTCTCTTGTCAAATGTTTGAAATATAATTTTTAGTCATTGTTACTTATTAAAATTATTGCTGAAGATAAAGATGTTTCACTAGAAATACATCACATTCATAAAAATGTGACTTTAATTATTTGCCATCTTGAATGTCCATGCCTAGACTATGCTTTTAAAACTTAGAGTCCAAACTTAAAAGTTGTAAACAAAAAAAATCGTGTTAATTTCTTAGGTATTGTTATATTTCATATAATAGTAAGACCTTTTTTTCCCAGTTTATAGCTAATACAAGAGACACTGGTCAGCACAATGCCATAATGATATAAAATATCCAAATTATGGGAAGTGGTGCGGTAGCACAGCAGGTTAAGCGCAGGTGGCGCAAAGCGTAAGGACCGGCAAGAATCCAGGTTCAAGGCCCCAGTTCCCCACCTGCAGGGGAGTAGCTTCACAGTCGTTGAAGCAGGTCTGCAGGTGTCTGTCTTTCTCTTCCCCCTCTGTCTTCCTCTCCTCTCTCCGTTCTCTCTGTCCTATCCAACAACAACAACATCAATAATAACTACAACAATAAAACAAGGGCAACAAAAGGGAATAAATGAATATTTTTAAAATATATATATATATAAGATATCCAAATTATGAAATTGTTTTCAAACTTTTTTTGTTATTGCTGGTGGTAAGGCTTTTTGATTGTTTTGGTTTTTGTTTTGTTTTCCTGAGCACTACTCAGCTCCTGCTTATGGTGGTATGGGGAATTGAACCTGAGACTTTGGAGCCTCAGGCATGAGAGTCTCTTTATATAATCACTATGCTATCTCTCACACCCCGTGAAATTGTTTTTGAAGTCAAATTTACAGCTAACAGTGTCAAATGCTTCCACGTGCCTATTTCTGGCATTAAGTAACGCCATGTAGAAAAAAAAGGATTGATTGCATAGGAAAACCACATTGTAATTGGACACATTTTTTAATGCCAGCTCTTGAATACCCATTGGTAGAACATGAAAATTAATTTGTGCTCTCTTTTGAAATTCTGCTGGCTCACACAGAATACACAATTGAAGTTCTTCATTTACTGAATCTCCTTGTTAATATCTAAGTGATCGCCTTTCCATAATCAGTTAGAATTGTATCGCTTAATCTCCCATTAGCACAGTTTCAACTCATCAAATCCTAGTAAATCAATCGCTAAATTACTGTAGAACCCATATGCAGTTGCCCACCAACATCCAGTCATTAGTGCTCGATGAATGCTGCCTGATTAATGGCATTGCAGTGAACGCCAAGATCATTAATCACTCCTCTGAGTTGGAGTGAGAGTAACAGGATACCCCAAAGGCAGCCATAATTGGGCTGTGGATGGCTATCTAAAGTTAGGACTTGGTGAATCAGCCCACCAGATGAGCTGACGTGAAAGGCTGGTGATGGACATGTTTACCTCCTGGGCTGTTTTGAGCTTCTTGAACATGATCATAGCACTCACTGCCTTTGTTCTAGTGCCACACTTGGCTTTGATTTGATTCCAAATCCCAAATGTCAGGGGCTGCCGACAGGACTTGCAAGGGACTTCAAGGTCAAATGAAAGAAGTTACCTGCGTGTACAAATGTCTGGTGAGCTTCCTAATTTGAGATGCATTTGATTCCTGAATTATGCAAGGCAGCCTTCTCTTTTCCCATGCAGCTATCAATGGAATGTAATAAGGCCCCAACGGTGAGGCATGACTGGAGGGGAGGGGGGGGCAGCTGAGGTCATACGGAAAGGTTGACTCAGATCAGTCTGCTTAGTTAGGCTATTTCTAGCTCTTATTAGCATTCTCACTATGGAAAAAATTTTCTGACCCCAGACTTCCTGATACTTGTGATTAGAAATCCTACTGATCGTTACCTTTGCATCTATGTTTGCAAAATATATGTTGTTTCTCTGGCTGGCATATTTCTTTGAATAATGATACCATAAGGCCTGTCTTGAAGGCTCTATTCCATTAATTCAAGAAATCTACTGTAGGGGAAAGTCTGGATATTTCAGTGATTTCTGCCCACAGGCAATAAGTAGAGGGTTGTATTGCCACATGCATCCATCACCCATAACTCGGAAGTCTGGCTACTGTCGTAAGGGTCAGGGGATTGTGCATGGGGTAACCGGAATACATATAGTATCTCATGAGATGGATGGGATTGTGTTTATGCTTAGTGAACCACCAAATTACAGGTGCTATCGTGATTCCATCTTGACATCCCTGGGCAGATGACCTCACCAATATTTTCCTCAAACTTCACCTCTCCAAAGCCCTACCCCTACTAGGGAGAGACAGAAACAGGCTGCCAATGTCCAGACAAGCAATTGCAGAAGCCAGATCTCACACTTTCTACATCCCAAAAGGAATCTTGGTCCATATTCCCGGCAGGGAAGAAATGTGAAGAGGGATCTGAACGCCAATTCCATCAGGACCCACAGACAGAAGAGGAAAAAAGGAAGGATATTCAAAAGTACAAATAGATGTGAGTGTGACTTAGAATAGAAGATGAGACCATGGAGGAAAAGGGGCAAATATAAATATAAACAAATAGTTACAGAAATAATAGTCCACCCATATCTGTGGCCTTGGGAGAACTGCTGTGGCTTCCAATAGAGGGAATGGGGACACAGAATTCTGGTGGTAAGAATGGTGCAGAGTTAGTCCCCTGCTATCATTTTGTAAATCAATATTAAGTCACTAACTAAATAAATAAATATACTCGATATATTATGGCATTGAAAGAATGTACCTGACATGATGACATCTGGATAAGGGTTCTAAGCACCCCTACCGTGTGTAACGTTCTCCCTTAGAAATGTATTGTGATCTTTGTCGGTGTGATATATAGCCACCTGTTATTTGTACCTTAATAAATACTCTTGGAGGCTTGGGATGGATGGTTACACACTTGACACTGTTCCAGCTAGGGGAGACCTATGTGTGTGTCCCACTGACCTCTTCTGATCAACTGTCTGGTGACTAGCTGTGGTTATTCTCTCTCCATCCTGGGACACGTGTAATCTCAGCGCCCTGGCAACTGGCTAAGGTTCTCCACCCACATATTCTCCATACACATTATGAGAACAGCCCCACTCTTGACCTCAGACCTTGAGGAGCTCAGAGAAAAAACTCACCTGCCTGCTCTGTTCTCTGCAGTTCCAGACAAGTCCTCACCATTCGGCCCCCTTCCCATCTGGCTCACAGGTGCTTAGGACATGCCAGGAGTCACAACTGCCTACAGAGTTTATTTCATAAACTATCGTTTAGGTTCCCTGCTTAACGCAGTAAAGCAGAATAATCCCCAGGCAGCCGGCCAGAGACAGCTATGGGTTTCCCATTCCCTCAGGTGCCTGAATGCCATCTGTGGAGCTGCCATTTGAGGATGACTTTTTTGCTGCCAAGTGAAAATACTTCCCTGTGGACCCTTCAAGGCAGGAGGAAAGCCTTTATTGGCCCTTCCCTTCAGCAGTTCTTCTTTGCCATGGGGCCGTGAAGTGGCCTCCACAGCCCAGCTGTCAGGCGGGGGGGGGGGGGAACTGGACACAGAGTGAAGATGGCCTCTGAGGACAATAAACACTAGTTCAAAGGTGTATGGGGGGGGCTGGGCGGTGGCACACTGGGTTAACCACACATAGTATGAAGCGGAAGGACCCACACAAGGATCCTGGTTCAAGGCCCCTGCTCCCCATTTGCAGGGAGGTCACTTCACAAGCAGTGAAGCAGGTCTGCAGATACCTTTCTCTCTCTCTTTCTATCTCCCTCTCCTCTGTCAATTTATCTTTGTTCTATCCAATAAAGTGGGAAAAATGGCCTCCAGGAGCAGTGGATTCGTAGTGCCAGCACCAAGCACCAGCGATAAGCCTGGAGGCAAAAAAAATAAAGTGTATTTGTGAGGGGCTCTTTGCACATGTTATCTTATGCAAGGACATGGGTTCGAATCTTCAGTCCCCACTTGCAGAAGGGGAGCTGCTTCACAAGTGGTGAAGCAGTCCTATAGGTGTTTTTCTCCTCCTCCTCCCCCCCCCTCCACTTCTCCCTTCCATCTCCCTTCTCTCTGTCTCTATCAGATAGATAGATAGATAGATAGATAGATAGATAGATAGACAGACAGACAGATAAGTAGATAGGTAGGTAGATAAGTTTAGAAAAAAAGAAGGGAGAAAGGAAGGAAGGGAGAGAGGGAGGGAAGTAAGGAGGGAGGTAGGAAAGTATATTAGGACCACTAGGCTCAGAGCTTCACTATCCACAATATTCAAAATATGGAATCAACCTCAATGGTTTCTGGATACAGAGATTATGGGATGTACACTCAATGGAATGCTACTCTGCCATTAAAAAGGAACACTTTGTATTGTTTGGGGCAAAGTGGATAAAACTGGAGTTGATCATGCCAAGTGAAATAGACAAGTGAAGATGTGAAAGTCAACTACTGGATAGCCAAAGTCAATGAATTGGAGAAAAAATAAAATAAATGAATCAAACGCTCTCTTGGGTTTTGTGAGAACCATGGCCATCATCAGGGGGTGATCTGAGGCCCTTCGATAGCAAGCTCATGTACACATTCACAGGTGTAAAGTCATACCCCTGGGGGACCTGCAATGTGTAAACTGATGATAAATCATTACTAGTAAAAAATAATAATAAGTACAATTTTCACTGACTAAAACAGAAAAGGGGACCCAGTGATAGTGGACCTGGTTGAGCACACATGTTACAATATACAAGGACCCAGGTTCAAGCCCCCTGTCCCCACCTGTAGGGGGAAAGCTTTGCAAACGGTGAAGCAGGGCTGCAGGTATCTTTTTGTCTCTCTCCCTCTCTATCTCCCCATTTCCTCTTGATTTCTTCCTGTCTCTATCCAATAAATAATATCACCTCTGAGGCAAGGATGTGACCAAGGGAGCTGGAGTCTGCACTCTTTATTGGTGACCCCGTCTTCTTCTGGAAGTCCTGTAAACTGACTAAACTATGTAAAGGGCTAAAAGAAGCTCAGTTAAACTGTTTGAAGAATAAGGTGTGTAGGGCCATGCCAGGGAGTGGCTCGTCTTCGCAGGGTCTCTCCCACATGCACACAAGGTCCCCGGGTGATCAACATGTCTCCTTCACCTGCTCTCATGGTCGCCTGCCTCACACCTGCTTGACGGACTCTGAAAAGCACAGAGTGTGTGAAATCATCTCTCTCTACCCACACACAGGACTGCTAGTCTGGGCTTCCACCCTGAGTGACAGGGGAGGGACAGGGCTTGTGGATAGAGGCAGGCCTGAAAAACCCCTCCCAGATGAGGTCCTGTCTGTGATAATAATCCAGGTGAGAGAGGATGGGGTTGGATAGAGCAGACTGGAGAAGAGATGTGATCAGACACCCTGAAGCTGAAACCAAGGGGACCTCCCGATCACTGGATGTGGGAAGGCGAAGAAAAAGTTCCAGAGAGAAGCCACAGTTTTGGGGGGCTGGGTGGTAGTGCAGCAGCTTAAGTTCACATGGTGTGAAGTGCAAGGACCAGTATAAAGATCCCAATTTGAGTCCTGGCTCCCCACCTGCAGGGGAGTCACTTCACAAGCCCTGAAGCAGATCTGGAGGTGTCTCTCTTTCTCTCCCCCTCCTTGTCTTTCCTTCCTCTCTTGATTCCTTTCTGTCCTATCCAACAAAAGCAATGGCACCAATAACAACAACAATGGCAACAAAATGGGGAAAATGGCCTCCAGGAGCAGTGGATTCGTAGTGCAGGCACCAAGCCCCAGCGATAACCCCAGGGTGGGGGGAAGCCACAGTTTGGGGCTGACTGGCAGGAGGAGAGACTCAACAGAGACAGGGAAGGCCATGCTCAGAGTGACGGTCACTCAGCGGACTCTACATGCGACCTAGAGCCTTGGAATTCCTACTTCTCCATTTCCTTTTCCCCTCTTTCCTCCTTCCATCACTTTCTTCTTTGGCCTCCCTGCTCTGCCTTTTTAGTTTATTTTTCTTTTTTATGCAACACTGAGGAATGAACCAAGGGCCTTGCACATGTGTGACACCACTGAGTAGCTTCTCTGGTCCAAACTTTTCTCTATATACTTAGAGAAAAGAGGAGAGAGTCAGATAGAGAAAAGGGAAATATACTACAGCACTAAGCCACCACCCCTGGATCCTTGGCGCTGTCCATGGTGCTGCCACATGATATTGGAAATCAAACCTGGAGTTTCACACAGTCCAATGTGAGCTCTGTCCAGAGTCCTGGCCCTGATCTGCCCCTTTAACTGGTTCATTTTCTCCTCCCACATGCTATATGCAGCTAAATACTAGTGTTTCTCCAACCCTTTCTCTACCTACAACCTCTTTCATCATGTGTGTCTTCCTTTCCAGCAGTTTCCATTCTAAACTCCAAGCGGAGGACTTCCCAAATCTCAGCTCCTAGTCACAGTCTCCCTCTGAATTTGGTCCCTGAATTTCCAACTAACTGCCTGTGGGTGTCAAAAGCACATCTGAAATGAATGCAAACAGTCTTTCCCAAACGGAGCCTCTCTTTCTAACTCAGCATATTCCTGACTGAAGACACCTCCCCACTTCAAACCCTGTCACTGTCTCCCCATTTGCAACCCTGTCTACTTCCCTCATGTACGGCATGGCTGGAGCACCGACCTTCACAATGTCCCGTGTCCCTGGTGCCCAATGTCCTGCTTTCTGGAGCAGCCCCATGCAATTCTGATGCTTCACTTTTAACACTCAACATGACTCTGTGGGGAGTCATGTGGGGACACAACCTGTTTCATCATCATCTTTGTCACTGACTTACTCTCCCTTTCCTGGTTAAGAGCAATCAGGTCACCACTGCTTGCAAACTCGGTACAAACTGCTGAACATAGGCAGCAATTTCCTTCACATTCTAGTCCCCCATCATATCCTATTCCTCACAATGTTCTCTGGCTGACTTCCGGACATCTGTGTTCTAGCCCAACTGATGTGTTCACCTGAAGCATGTGCACTCTTTCTGCCACATCACTGGATTATGGGGTCAGTCCTCATACCTTCCACTGTCTTGTCTTCTCATCCCTCCTCTTTAGTTGACCTCAATTCTAAAGTGTCAACTTTCCCCTTGGTGAGTTTTCTTCCCTTTCAAATTCAAGAAGCCCACAAACTGGCTTTATAACTAAGTCATCTGATACTTAGGGTAGACTTCCTTAACTTCTAATTTCCCATTTTTAAGGCAACATCACCTCATTGTCATTCCTACATAAGAAGTGCAAAAAAAAAATTAGAAAGAATATCTACAGGGAAACTAAAGAAAGACAAAGGGACATCAGATTAAAAAGCTTTTTTCACATCAAAAGAAATTTCCATGAAAATAAAAAAGGCAACCAAGTAACTAAGAGAATGTATTTGCATATCACATAATGGCCAAGAGACTGATACTGAAAATTTATAAAGAAATCAGGCAGCTCAACAACAACCCAATAAAGTAGAGACCAAATGATCTGGACAGACAGGTCTCTAAAGAAGACATTCAGATGGTTGACAGTCCTATGAAAACCAGTTCCACATCACTGATTTGGGAAATACAAATTAAGATCACAGTGAGATTCTACCTCACAACTGTGGAAAGGACTCACATCAACAAATCAACAAATCAAGAGATGACAAGTGTTGGTGATGATGCAGAGGTCAAGGAACTCAGCTGCACTGTTAGTGGGAAGGTAAACGGGTGCCATCTCTGTGGAAAATAGTGCAGAGAGCCCTTAAACAATTCGCAGTGGTAATGCCTTATGATCCAGCAATACCACTCTGAAGCATATACCCAAAGGACATGGGAAGACTAATTCAAAAAGATACATGCACCCCTGTGTTCATAGATGCAGAATTTACAGTAACCAAACTATGCCAGCAACCTAAGTGCCCAGTGATAGATGACTGAAGAAAGAAGTTATGAGATATACATTCAACAAAACACTAATCTACAATCAAGAAAGTTGAGATTGTATCATTGGGAGTAAATAGATGAAACTGAAGGTCACTGTGCTAAATGAAATAAGTTAAGAGGGGAAGGGCAACTATTAAACAGATTCACTCATATGTGGAATAGAAATGACTGAAACAAGTGAACTTGCAAGACCAATGGTAAACAAACCATCTTGTGAATTTTGTGAGAACCACAGAGGTTATAGGGGAGAGGTGGGAAGCACAGAGATTTGCTGATACAGTGACCTATACTGAAAATGTATGACTGTGAAATGATACTGAAATCTTGAGATTTTATAAAACTCTGTTAAGCCACTTATGAGAGAGAGAGAAAATATTTATAACCTTCCTCTTACTTCAGCTTCTATCGGGAAAGAATTCTGACTTGCTGAGGCAATGTCTTTGTCCTACAGACTTCAGAGAGTAAACAAAACAGAAAGTAGAGCTGAAAACAAACCAACAACAGAGGAACCACACTGGTACAGCATAGAAAGAGTTGGGAAGGGCGTCAGGTGGTAGCGCAGTGGGTTAAGCACAAGTGGTGCGAAGCGCAAGGATTGCATAAGGATCCCGGTTCAAGCCCCTGGCTCCCCACCTGCAGGGGAGTCGCTTCACAAGCGGTGAAGCAGGTCTGCAGGTGTCTGTCTTTCTCTCCCCCTCTCTTTCTTCCCCACCTCTCTCCATTTCTCTCTGTCCTATCCAACAACAATGACATCAATAACAACAACAATAATAACTGCAACAAGGGCAACAAAAGGGAATAAGTAAATAAATAAATATATTTTTAAAAAATTTTTTAAATAAAATGAAAAAAAGAAAGAGTTGGGAGACAAGAAGGGGGAGACTCAAAGGCTGGGTGTTGGGCTGAGATTCAGAGAAGTAGGTTTTGAGATGGGGAGAGAGAGTTTCACAAATCAAAGCCCATGGACATAACTGAAAGAGCAGTGCAAAGGAGAGAAAATGGGTGATGTTTTGCTGGCCAGTGAAAATGCATTTGCTCATTGCTTCTTTGTATTCCTTCAAAGAAACAAAGATTTAAAGTAGTTTCATCCACCTTTTGGCTGTTGGGTTGTGTTTTTTTGAATGAAGTTTATGAACAGGACTGAGCCACAGGACAAGATTTATCTGGGTTACACACTATGGACATCTTGTCTACCTGAGACTCAACTCACTCCAAGTCAGGAGCTGGGATCTTATACTCCTTTGCATACCCAAGTCAGTCAAAAAGCACTGGTGGAAGACAGAGATGCAGATGCAGAAGCAGATGATATAGATCCTTTTTGGTTTTTGCCTCCAGGGTTATTGCTGGGGCTCAGGGCCTACACTATGAATCCACTGCTCCTGGAGGCTATGTTTCCCATTTTGTTGCACTTGTTGCTGTTGTTATTGGAACCATTGGTATTGTTGGATAGAACAGAGATAAATGGAGAGAGGAGGGGAAGACAGAGAGGGGGAGAGAAAGACCCTTGCAGACCTGCTTCACCACCTGTGAAGCAACCCCTCTACAGGTGGGGAGCTGGGGGCTTGAACTGGGATCCTTAAGTCAGTCCTTGCCCTTTGTACCATGTGAACTTAACATGTTGTGCTACCACCTGGCCCCCAAATCCAACCTTTTAATAAGCTCCCAGACACCGCTCTCTATTAACGATGAAGCCAAGCAATACCTCTCAGTGTATTTATTTAAGGAGGTTTTTTTCTATTTTCCAGCCAAGCACATATAACTTTTGTAGGTCAACCTTCTAGTGACATTACTGGGACTGGGCTACTGGAAGAACATGCTGCTAAGGACATGTGTGAATATAAAGGTGTCGCAGCATTTGCAGCCCAAATGTCAGAGAGCTTTAGGGATGAGAAGGAAGAGCATCTTACTGAAATGCAACCCTAATTACTTCTATTCTGGCCCCAAACCGGATCATTTTCTCTGGCTGATGTGTCTTACTTCAGTTGACCAACTTGCTGCTCTGATTTGTAGAGCCAAGATCTTTGTGAAAAACAATTACAACTATCATGATTTTGTGTCAATGTCAAATGGCCACCTCTTTAAAAAAAAAAACACTACATTTCATTTTCAAAAATATTTGTCTTATCTGGAGAATCCTTTGCCCTATTCTCATTCTGTGCTCAAAAAATATTGATGAGAAAAGGGACTTAATTATCTACCTCTGTTGTTATTTAACTTAAAAGGGGTTAGTCCAGACTTCCCTGGACAGACAACCCCACCAATGTGTCCTGGAGCTCCGATTCCCCAGAACCCTGCCCCACTAGGGAAAGAGAGAGGCAGGCTGGGAGTATGGATCGACCTGTCAATGCCCATGTTCAGCAGAGAAGCAATTACAGAAGCCAGACCTTCCACCTTCTGCATCCCACAATGACCTTGGGTCCATACTCCCAGAAGGTTAAAGAGTAGGAAAGCTATCAGGGAAGGGGATGGGATATGTAGTTCTGGTGGTAGGAATTGTGTGGAGTTGTACCCTCTTGTCCTATGGTTTTCTCAGTGTTTCCTTTTTATAAATAAAAAAAGGGCG
The DNA here is from genome assembly GCF_950295315.1 of Erinaceus europaeus. NCBI lineage: Eukaryota > Metazoa > Chordata > Mammalia > Eulipotyphla > Erinaceidae > Erinaceus > Erinaceus europaeus. The sequence continues at coordinate 11,322,384 of NC_080168.1, forward strand.
GTAGTGTGGCTGCAGCAGTGTGTAAAAGGATTCACTGTGGGGAGCTGGGAATAGGTTTAAACAATACAGTGTTTATTAGGGTGAAACAGGAAAAAGGCAAAATAAGCAATTATCACCAAGGGTTAAGAGTACAGTAGGTCCATAAAGTCTGAGTATAGTTATCAAAAGTTTAGTCCCATAAGACAAACAATTATCAGCTCTGGTAAAGGTTGCTCATGGCTGTAGAGGGGTCCAAAAGTTTACCGGCCAGCACAGACACACGTGCTCAGTTCCCAGGAGAAGTAACCATGGCGGATACCTGGAGCACCTCTGCGGAGATGCTTCTGACCAGGAGAAGAAACAGCAGCCAAAGATAGCGACCTGCTCAAAGTCCAGTGCTTTTATGCATTCCCTTCTCTGTCTGTCCCGCCTCGGGGTCACATATATTAATATACATTCGTATGCTAACAGTCCCAAAATCCTGTTGGGGTCACAACATACTCCCAGTATTTTGAAGAGGAAGAACAGAAGAATCTCAGAAGAGCTGGATATGGAGTCAGGCTATTGTGGTCTTTGGGAATAGGAATGTCCTTTGCACAGGAGTAAGTGGAGGAAATGCCACCCACTAGAACTTGACAAAGTGCTAAGCAGGGGGCGGGGGTGGAGAGCTCATCATTCACATTTACCGTGATCTGAGAACATGATGATACAGTGAAACCACTAGCTGTGGTGTGTAAATGTGATACTGAGATGAAACTAATTTAAATGTCTTCTCCTCAAAGAGAAAAGTACTGTCTTTTCTCTGGGACCTATACTATCTTTTCTCTGGAACCTGTTGGTGGCCACATTTCCCCACAATGGAATATTTCAAGTTGTTAAAGACATTGCTTATGGGTCTTTATGTAACTTCAAGTTGAGTGTGAAGTTAGCAGCAGCTAGACGAAGGGAACAGCAAGCAATCTGAAAGAGAAACAGTCTGCTCCAGGTAAAAACAGGAATCAAGCTATGGACAAATTGATAATATTTAATCAAATACGTCACTGAATTGTTCAACACTGATTCAGTAAACTCCACACTAAGGAACTTAAGTTACCTCAATAAATATTTCATCAGGAAAGACACAAAGATGAAGTTATGAGGATATTTGAAATTCTATCTAAAGATGGAAAAGAATGAAGACTGATTTTAATTGTTTTAACAACAGTATGCTAATAAAAAAATAAGTCAGAGTATATTGGCTGAATGAAATACTATGCAATCATTAAGTAGGATTCCACTGATTTACAGTTGTTCACATAAAATAATATTGGTGATACACTAAGTGGAAAAAAAAATCAAGTACTTGGGCAGTATATCAATGTGTTTTTCTTCCTGAATTATTTTGTGTATATAAGCATATATTACCTCACAAAGAAAATGGTCTACAGGAAAACACCACAAAATGTGGACACAAGTTATCAACAGAGGGATGGAGGAAGATATAAGAGACAGAATCTAAACTATGGGCTTTGTGTGATAATGATATATCAATATAAGTTCATCTATTTTAACAAATGTACAAGAAATTAAAAATAAATAATTAAATAATTTAAAAATGTTTTCACTCCATCAGGTGTGCCACTGAAATAATTTGACTTGAACAACTATAACTTAGTGGAATCCTACTTAATAACTGCGTAGTATTTCCTTCAGTCAATATACTCTGACTTATTTTTCTTATCAGCATGCTGCTGTTAAAACAATTAAAATCAATCTTCATTTTTTTCCCTCTTTAGATAGAATTTCAAGCATCGTCATAACTTCATCTTTTCAGCCCTTTATTACAACTGTTCACATATAATCTATAAAGTACTTTAACACTGTGTTTAGGTCGGAACAAGGAGAAAATTCCACACTAGGGCACTGTACTTACTCACCTGGGTCCCACTGGCACGAGCTAAGTAGTTCTTGGGACTTTGGCTCTTTCTCACTTCCTCACACAAATTCACAATTCTCTCTCATGAAATAAATAAGTAGATTTAAAAAATGTACCATCTTATGAAGAATGTTAATAGTGGGGAAGGCTGTGTGTGTGTGTGTGTGTGTGTGTGTGTGTGTGTGTGTGTGTGTGTGTGTGTGTGTGAAATTTGATAGGAGGAACTATTTGAGATTTCACTGTACTTTCTGCTCAACTTAACTATGAAACTAAAACTACTCTAAAACATAAAGCCTGCATCTTAAAAATGAAAAGATAATAGAGGTTTTGTTATTTTCTAAGAGAGTAAATTGGGAAAAAAAATCACATTATAGTGAGAGATAACAAAAGTTCCAAAGCATCACGATGGTATATATCGATATGCAGTCCACCTCTTTCTCCCTGCTCTTCCATTCTTCCTTCTCATTCTTTTCCTGCTCCTCTCCTCTCTTTCCTTCTCTCCATTTCCCTGTCTCCCTCCCTCCCTCCCTTTCTTCCCCCTTAGAAAAAGAAAAAGACATATCGAAGAAAAGCAAAGATTTGGCTGTAAAAAGTGCCGATTAAGGAAATTATTTTTTTTGTGGAAATTCGTCTGCCAGAAACAAAGTAAAGTTTTTAACAGTAAATAGGGAAAATGCTAAAAAAACAAACAAAAAAAACTTGCCTTTAACCTAAGAGAAGCAGAGAATTTTTTTCAAAAAATACAACTTGGGTTTAAAATAAGCAAAGATAATTTTCCTGATTATTATCTTTCCTGAATTAATCGACAATCAAATGTGCTGTCTTCATTTTTTTAAAAAACAAGTTGGAAGGAAGAAAGTAAGGAAGAATGAGGGGAGACCAGGAGATTTTCCATTTAGAAAGACATAGCTTGAGTCTACTTCTCAAAACGAAGCAAACTCATCTACCTAAGGCACCAGTCCAAATGAGAAGAGACTCACCTCCCGTGTTCATGGTTCTCTGAGCCTCACTATAAAGCACTCTTGTAACTTATACTTGTGCTCTTATGCATGGACTCACACTGCCTCTACTCTCTCCTCCGGTTGCCCTTTACTTCTTGATTACTTCCTAGAACTTGCACAAATTATAGTGTGAAAAGGAATGAGTGAAGGAGCTTGTAAAAGGTCCAGCTGTGGGGCAGTCTGTGGGTAGACCAGTCAGCTGCCCTTCAGCAAAGCCTGAGTCCAGGAGGGCAGAACTGCATTTATCCTCATTGATGACACTTTTCAGCTCCACCACAGCCTGAACATGTCAGTGACCATGACAATACGCTGGGCACTGAAGTTTAAGGTCAACTCACCAGACATTAAATATTCATGTTCAATATCAACAACAACAACAACAACAAAATGATCAAAATGAATCATCCTGAAGGCAAGTAAAATTGAAATGTGGTTTTGCTTTAAGTAAAATTTAAACTTAATACAAATCTCCCAACTAGGCAAGTGAAAGCTCTGAGGATTTTATCTAAATTGTGTTATTCAGAGCAGACTTTTTCTTTGTTCTCCTCCAGCAATTGCTTTTTATTTGAACATTATCAAGGGTGTTTTTTTTTTTACTTTCTCTACTATAAGAAGTTCACTAGATTATATTCAAATTCATCTGTGGTTTTTTTTATGACCATGCAAATGGTAAAATATTTGCATTTTCTTTGTGGAATCTTGAGTTTTTAGCAAAGGAAATGCTAATGATTTTAAAGCTAGTCCTCTTCCCAAACTTTCTTTGACCATTTTTTACCCCTGTCCTCCAGGGCAAGAGAACTTAAAGGACAAAAATGTGAAATGTGCAGCATTCCCCAAAGAATGATAAAAAGTTACTTCCCCCACCCCCTGTCTTTTCTTCGGCTTTTATTTTTCATTTGATCCTCCAGAATAATTTTAATGTAACAAAAGGGGGGAAAGTTTAAATGTCACAGAGGTGGGCTATGAAAATCTACAGAGTCCTTAAGGTTGACATTTGCAGTTAAAGAACTTTCTTCCCATGGCACTTACTGAGAAGAATAACTGTTACCTGTGAAGGAAGTTAATCCTCCAGTGACTGCAAGGAACGTGGCAAGGGCTCTTCTCTTTAGAAGTTCGGAGCCTAATCAAAGTGACCCAGTATACACAACAAAGGAAGAAGGGGAGCACACAGATACTAAACCACCCAGGAGAGAGTGGGCTCTCAACAGCTGCTGAGGCAGAGCTGTCCTCATAGAGTTGGAAGGAAGAGGATACAGAGCTGGGAAAGATGCCAGCTGTTTGGAGAGAGGATGAAAGGGGTTGGAATTGGGATTAGGTGAGCATCTGGAAGGGTTGCTAGCATTTCAAACCAAGAGATTTAGAGGCAGGAACATGGTCCCCAAAACTGGAAGTGAAGTAGGCTACCGGGTGTGGTCTGAGACTGAAGTGCTGGGGGAACAGGAAGGCAGAGACTACAGAGAGGTGAGCGTCCTGTGGGCCCAGCACCAAGCAGGGTGACAGTCCCAGAAGGGAGCCCTGAGGACAGTGGGGTCTTATGCTGATGGGGAGTGAGATTTCACTCCCAGATGACAGAGGAGAATCCATTCCAGTGTACTTGGGGGGGGGGGGGGAGGTTCTGGCTCAGGATAGAACCTAGGAGCCAGGGGCCTCAGAAACCCAAGTGTGGCTTTCTTGTCCTGGCCTCTGTGTCTCTGTTAATTTGGAGTTTGCTCTCCTTCCCTTTCCTGATTTTCACTTCTTCCCTCCTCCTTTTTCTCCCTTCCATCTCAGCTTTCTTGTGATAATGCGCTTGACATAACATCCTTTCAGCAGTTTAAGCAAGCTTCCCAAATTCTGCAGGGCAAATGAAAATACAGAATGGTTGAAATCTTACCAAAAGAACTCAGGAAGATAGCATAGCAGTTATGCAAGACTTCCATGCATGGGGGGGAAGGGGGGGTGAGGGGGAATGTGGTTGAGAACACACATTACCATGCATAAGGGCCTAGGTTCAAACCCCCCAGTCCCCACCTGCAGGGGGAAGCCACAGAAGTAGTGAAGCAGTACTGCAGGTCTATGTCTCTCTCCCTATCTCCCCCTCCTCTCTTAATATCTGTCTCTACCCAATTAATCAATTAATTAAAAACAGACTTACATTCCTGAGGTTCTGAGGTTACAGGTTCCATCCCTGGACCCACCATAAGTCAAAGCTGAGCAATGTTCTGGTCAGAGAGGGGAGCAGCAGGAGAGAGAGAAAGAAGGAGGAAGCGGAGGAAGAAAAAAGGAAAGGAGGGGGAGTCGGGCTATAGCTCAGCGGGTTAAGCGCAGGTGGCGCAAAGCACAAGGACCGGCATAAGGATCCCAGTTTGAGCCCCCGGCTCCCCACCTTCAGGGGAGTCGCTTCACAGGTGGTGAAGCAGGTCTGCAGGTGTCTATCTTTCTCTGCCCCTCTCTGTCTTCCCCCCTCTCTCCATTTCTCTCTGTCCTATCTAACAACGACAACATCAATAACAATAATAACTACAACAACAATGAAAACCAACAAGGACAACAAAAAGAGAAAATTAAAAAAAAAACTAGGGCAACAAAAGGGAATAAATAAATATTTTTAAAAAAAGGAAAGGAGGAAAGGAAGAAGGAAGGGAAGGAGGGAGGGAGGAGTCTTATGGAGAAAAGTAACAAACAAATAACCCCAATGCAATGCCAAAGCCCAGGTGCAAATGGCAGCAAAGCCAAGAACAGTGCCGAGGCCAGCGGGCAGGCACCACAGGAAGGAAGTGCTGTGGCCCCAGCAGGAGCTCTGGTGCTGGAATATCTTTCCCAACTTTCCCATCTATCTGTCTGTCTCTGTCTGGATGAAATAACAGACCAGAGCAAAGAAAAAATTATAAGACAAAAGCTCCTGGGGAGACAGGCAACACACAACTGTATTTCATGGAAATGCAGCTGGAATAAGGAGTCTTTCGCACATGGGAATGAGAGACAGTGGGGCCAGTGAATCCCTGGGGAAGCTAATGAGTGTCTCCAAGGCTTGCCGTGGAGCAAACCATGCCCAAGAAAGGTCCATACAGCTATTTAGCCCCAAACACCACAGAGCGCAAATGACATGTTTACAGGGGGCTTATTGAGAAGGAATCAGCAGACACAGGAGCAAAGGGGCTGCCAAGGAGCAGGGGAAAGAGCTGCACACTCCGTGAGCTGCTTCCTCGTCTCTCTCTTTCTCTGAAACGCCCACCATGCATTAGGCCCTGAGAAGGGAGCAAAACTTGATAAAGTGAAGCAGGGTGTTGTTTAGAGCCGTGTAAGAGACAGGAACCTTACCTGCCACACACAAACAAATGGTCCAGAAGGATACTGGACCATTGGCATACCAGGGGGCTGGGGAGACAGCACAATGGTTCTGCAAAAGACTCTCATGTCTGAGGCTCCAAGGTCTCAGGTTCAATCCCCAGCACCTCCATAAGCCAGAGCTGAACAGTGGTCTGGTCTTAGACACTTGGACAGTCTCTCTCTCTCTCTCTCTCTCTCTCTATCATATTAAAATGAAATAAATAAAATATTTTTTAATATTTATTTTCCCTTTGGTTGCCCTTGTTGTTTAACATTGTTGTGGTTATTGATGTCGTCGTTGTTGGATAGGACAGAGAGAAATGGAGAGAGACAGGGAAGAAAGAGAGAGGGAGAGAAAGACAGACACCTGTAGACCTGCTTCACTGCTTATGAACCGACTCTCCTGCAGATGGGGAGCTGGGGGCTTGAACCGGCATCCTTACACTGGGCCTTGCGCTTTGCACCACGTGTGCTTAACCCGCTGCACTACCGCCCGACTCCCAATAAAATATTTTTAAAGGCATACCAGGAACTTGGCTGAGCTGACCAAATTGGCAGAGCAACCCCCAACACCATTTCCCCTTACACAATCCTCACACAGCATGGAAGAGAGAGAGACAGACAGACAGAAGTCAGAATAACTCAGAGTTGCACCAGTATCTTCCCCTTGCATCTGGCTTGAAGTCATACAACTTGGATGTACACAGCAGAGGACAATGACTAAAGGGAAAGCATCATGGAATGGGGAGGTCACTGTGGGTCTGAGAAACCAGCATGCCTTGGAGACATACACTTCACCTTTTCACAGTCACCTACTCCTAAGCCCGGACTCAGTATAGAACCAGAGGGCTGGCCCACCCCGTAGGGAAAGATAGAAACAGGCTGGGGCTATGGATCAACCTGCCAAAATGCAGCAGAGAAGCAATGACAGAAACTAGAACTCCTTCCATCTGCAACCCCGAAACAATTTTGGTCCATACTCCCAGTGGAGGAGAAATGATAAGGGAAAGGTAACCAGAGGACTCAGAACTCCAACTCCATCAGGACCTGAAGAGAGAAGTGGAAAAATGAAGGGACATTTGGATGTAGTGATAGTGTGACTTGGAAAGGAAGAGATGATGGGACCACAGAAGGAAAAAAACACAAATATATACAACTATAGACAGAAAGTTGTAGAAATAATAGTCAACCCATATCTGCAACCTTACGGGAAGTGCTGTAGTTTACAATGGATGGAATGGGGATACAGAACTTTAGTTGGGGGAACGATGTGGAGTTGTACTCCTGTTATCTTATAATTTTATATATCACTGATACAAATTAAAAAGAGAGAGAGAGAATTTTATTCCATACTCCCAGAGGGGTAAATGATAGGGAAATGTGAGCACTTGTAGCGTCTGTCACCAAGAATCTTGTTTTTATACCATTACTGAAAGAGACATGGATCAGGAAAAACCCCAGACGAAACCAGGCATTTGTTTTGCTTATCTGAGAGAGAAGAGGGGGAAAGGACGGACACTTGGAAGTAATAATAGGTGTAGATATGATGTAGAAAGGAAGTGAAGGTAGGACCGTAGGAAAAAAAAAAAAAGCCAGAAATATATATAGCTATAAGATAGATTGTGACCTTAGGAGACTCACTACAGTTTCCAATGGAGGGGGTAGGGACACAGAACTCTGGTAGTGGGAAAGGTGTAGAATTATACCCCTATTATCTTATAATTTTGTAAATCAGTATTAAAGCACTAAGAAAAATAAAGTTTAAAAAATCACAATAATAGTAACATCCAAATTGAAATCCTGGAAATACAGTTGATTGATACAAATTAAAACCAATAAGGTGTGTACTGGGAATTGTGTGGAATTGTACCCCTCTTATCCTATGGCCTTGTCAATATTTCCATTTTATAAATAAAAATTTTTAAAAACCAATAAGGTTTCTTTTAAATTGCCAAATATTTAAAAATAATAATAATAAAATAAAATCAGGAAATGCGGGACCTCTGACTCTCAAGGGTCTGCACATGATGTGTATGTATCTCTCTTTCTCCTACCTCTGGACTCACTGCACTAACGGCTCACGAGGCCTGGACCCAGATGGAGTCCCTGGATTCTTCACCATGACTTTCATCTATGACTCAACCAGTGGAATTCCAAGGGGGATCCCCGGGTCCCTCACTGCAGCTTCACCCGCAGTAGTGTCACTTGAAATCAAGGTCAAAATCTGTAAGTGTGAGGAAGATGGGTCCTGCAACTTGAAATGTTCCTACTCATGACCACAGAATGCGAGCTCAGACCTACAGGGATATAGAGGTTACATAGGCTCCTAAGCTGAATATGGGCCCCAGATCAAATCGATGGTGTTTACAGTCAACAATATTTATACTTTTTCCCATATTTGGGAGCTACTCTCTTCCCTGATCCAGTTTTCTGGTCCTCTTTCCAGCCATGACATCATCTCCCCAGACAATAACTTGGGTCCACCTGCATATCAGATGTCAGGCTCAGGCAAAAACTAATAAAGTCATGGACCCTTTGGAATATACCTAAAATAGACCTACTAGCTATTTCCAAAACAGAGACCCCAAATCTTCATCTGCAATATTCCAGCCTTTAGGTTCATGATTAGTCAATAATTTGCATGGCTTTATATGTTAACTCTTTTTTTTTTAATATTTATTTTCCCTATTGTTGCCCTTGTTTTTTATTGTTGTTAATTGATGTTGTCGTTGTTGGATAGGACAGAGAGAAATGTAGAGAGGAGGGGAAGACAGAGAGAGAGAGAGACAAAGTTAGACACCTGCAGACCAGCTTCACTGCTTGTGAAGCAACTCCCCTATAAGTGGGGAGCCAGGGCTCAAACTGGGATACACCAGTCCTTGCATTTCATGCCACGTGAGCTTAACCTGCAGCACTACCGCCCAACCCCCATGTTAACTCTTTTTTCAGCCACCAGGTTTCATATGCTACCATGATGCCAACTGGACTCCCCTGGGCAGATGACCCCACCAATGTGTCCTAGAGCCCTGCTTCCCCAGAACCCCAATTCTTCATCTGTACTATTCCAGCCTTTAGGTTCATGATTAGTCAACAATTTGTTTGGCTTTATATACACAGAAACATAGCAATGCCTTTGTTAAGGTGGGGGAGGACATAGCACAGTGGTTCTGCAAAAAAGACTCTCATGCCTGAGGCTCCAAAGCCCCAGGTTCAATCCCCTGGGAGGAAAACAAACAAACAAAAAACCTTTGGTCATGAGTTGTGTACAGGAAGCTATTGATAATATGGTGGAGACAGAAGGAATATCAGTTTCTTTCTGAATAGGAGCAGAAGTTATTGGACTCAGCCACACAGCTATGGACCACCCCTCAACCTTTATATGGAAGCCCTCTCCCTTCCTTCCCAACATTCATTTGTTCCTCTCTCTCTGATGAATGCAATTGTGATCTTCCAAATCAACCTTTGGTTCTTAGCAAAAATGTATTTATGTCTCCAGAGCCCAGTATTGCAAAAGCAAATTATTTTAAGAAGTTGCTTCCTAAGTAGAAATAGGAAAAAACTTAACAAAGAGAGCATTAAACACATGTCAATGTATTAAGATAAGGCTTCCACAAGGATTGCAAAAGATAAATCTTGTTTCTTCAAGATAAAAGGGTTTTCTGAGGGAGGGAGCGCTAGGTGAGGAGGTGTAGGCAATTTATCTTTGTGAGGAAGGAAGAGGCCATTCTTCTTCAGAAGAACCCTGTGACAGTTACCACCAGAAAAAAACCCAGATGGACTGACATCTCCATCACAAAGCCACATAGCTAGTTCCAGCTAGGAAATGTTTTGTTTTGTTTTGTTTTGTTTTGTTTTGTTTAAAAAAAGATAACATCACATTTTCAAAATGAAAAACAGAGGCTCCGAGAAATAAAGGCTGTGACCTCAAATTACCATCTCCTTGTCATAATCTAAAGCCTGTCTTTAAGACAGAGTTCCTAAAGATAGTTATTAATCTATCAAGTTGATTGTTTCTTCTTCTAGAGAACAATACATTCAAGCAAAGGTAATTTTTTCCCATAAAATCCTTTAGATTTTATACTAAAGATATGTCTAGGTTTTATAATTTTTATATTAGCTGAAAATATTTTAATTTTTATTCAATAAATTTAATAAAGATCATGTTTTAAGGACATTAAATATAATCCCAAATGTAAGATTTCTGCCATTTTTTTTTGTTTTTTATTAGAGAATTACTGTTGTCGACAGTAAAATACAGTGGTTGATACATGTGTAACATTTCTCAGTTTTCTGCATAAGGTTTTATAATTTTTTAATGCTTATTTATTTACTACGAGAGAGGCTGGGAAACAGAATAATGGTTATGCAGAAGCCAGTCATGCCTGAGATTCTGAAGTCCCAGGCTTAATCCCCAGCACCACCATAAGCCAGAGCTAAGCAGTGCTCCGGTGTTTCTCTCTGTACCTCTCTCCCTTGTTAAAATAAAAATAAATTATATAGGGGCCGGGTGGTGGCACACCTGGTTGAACGCACATGTTACAGTGCACAAGGACCCAGGTTCAAGCCCCTGGTCTCCACCTGCAGAAGGAAAGCTTTGCAAGTGGTGAAGCAGGGCTGCAGGTGTCTCTTTCTCTCTCCCTCACTATCTCCCCATCCTCTCGATTTCTGACTGTCACTATCCAATAAATAAAGATAATAAGAAAATTTTAAAATAAAAATAAATTATATAGGGGTCAGGTGGTGGCACACCTGGTTGAGCACATGTTACAGTATGCAAGGACCCAGGTTTGAGCCCCCAGTCCCCACCTGCCGGGGGAAAGCTTTGTGATTGGTGAAGCAGGGCTGCAGGTGTTTCTCTGTCTCTTTCCCTCTCTATCTCCCCCTTCCCTCTTGATATCTGGCTGTCTCTATTCAATAAATAAATTAAAAAATAAATTCTGTATATATACACACACATAGGGAGAGCGAGAGAGCAAGAGAGAGAGAGAGCAGATCATTGCTGAATCCTAGCATGAGGTGGTACTAAGAATTGAACCTGTGACCTCTGGGGCCTCGGGCTTGCAAGCTGCTCAGTCAGCTCCTTAGACTTTGTTAAATCTTTTGCTGACTAAATGAAATCAAAGTGTGTTCCTTAAATAGAAGCTCACTAGATCAACAACGGTAGAGAATGTTCCATCCTCCAAAGGGAGGCTGGACACATACACTATACTATACCTGAGGAAGATGGGTCCTGATATTGAGGCAGCTTGGAATGTTCCTACTAATGACCATAGAATGTAAGGTCAGATATGCAGGGATGCAGAGGTCACATAGGCTCTTAAGCTGAATATGGGCCCCAGATCAGATCAAATTGATGGACTTTACAGTCAGCAGTATTTATACATCTTTCCCATATTTGGGAGCTACTCTCTTCCCAAATCCAGCTTTCTGGTCCTTTTTCCAGCCATGACATCATCTTCCCAGAAAATAACTAGGATCCACCTACATATCAGATTTCAGGTTCAGAGGGGAAAAAAACTAGTATAGGCACAGGCCTTTCGGAATATAACTAAAATATGCCTACCAGCTATCTAGAAAACGGAGACCCCTCCCCTGCAGCTCTTCATCTGCACTACTTCAGCCTTTAGATTCATGATTAGTCAACAACTTGTTTGGCTTTATATGTTAACTCTTTTTTCAGCCACCAGGTTCCAGATGCTAGCAAGATGCCAACCAGACTTCCTTGGACAGACAACCCCACCAATGTGTCCTGGAGCTCCACTTCCCCAGAACCCCACCCCACTAGGGAGAGAGGCAGGCTGGGAGTATGGATTGACCAGTCAACACCCATGTTCAGCGGGGAAGCAATTACAGAAGCCAGACCTTCCACCTTCTGTATCCCACAATGACCTTGGGTCCATACTCCCAGAGGGTTAAAGAATAGGAAAGCTATCAAGAGAGGGGAGGGGATACGGAGTTCTGGTGGTGGGAATTGTGTGGAGTTGTACCCCCTTATCCTATGGTTTTGTCAGTATTTCCTTTTTATAAATAAATAATAAAAAAGAGAAGCTCACTAAATCCCTCATATGTCAAAAGAATAAATATACATGAATGCTACAAAATCCCTCCCTATTAATCTCTATTTCAACCATCAACATCAGCCTAACGTGATTGATACTGCAGCCCAAAGTGGCATAAATCATAAGCTAATGTTTCAAATGGACATCTATGGTGACATTAATTTTTTTTGCACTTATATGAAGTTTTAGAAAAGGCAAGAATAATCTCTTGTGACAAGTATGAGGCTTGCAGAGCCTTGGGGAAGAGCTAGAGACAGTGACAGATAGATGACAGTGGTGGGAACAGTTAAGATTTGCTTGTGTAGCCGCAGGAGTGTATTAAACTCACCAAATTTTGCACTTAAAATGGGCATATGTAAATGTACTTCACCTTAACAAAGTTGTTCTGAAAAGGACAGTAAACCTATCTCAGACCCCATCAACTCTTATTTTATATGCTGTTCACATCAGAGCAGGTCCTAGAATCACTGCAGTGGTGATCTCTGTATTATCTGTTAAGAAGGAGTTCTTTGCTGTGAGTGTTAACACTCCCTGTGCGGTAATATTTTGGTTACCCATGTTTTCTTAGATCGATTTTTTTTTCTCATGCCACTTAGGAAATACTGCTGTTGGAGTCCACCAGACAAGAGCCTCCCCACCAAAACGTGTCCCTGAAAAGCTTTCAACAAAATGTCCTCATTGGCTCATTTGTGGTATTTTGTTTGCAACTGATAATTTTCTTTCTCTAGTTTTTCTTTGGTGATCATAGTGAGATACAAGCTTGCGAGATGCAAGGGCATATAGTTCCACAGCACACCCACTCCACCAAAGTTCTGCTTGCCCCCCACCACCATCAACCCTGACTGGACGAGAGTCAAGTCCCAGGATTCACCGTTGCCCAGTCTCTTGGGGCCTCAAGGGGGGACCTTGGTTTTTCTCACTTCTGGGCCTCCATGCCTCATGCCCAGGCTGGGCTGGACCAGCAGGGGAGTAGAGGGGCTGGGGGAAGTGGGGTGGGGTGGGTGATGGGGGCGTTCCAAGACTCACCGATGAAGTGGGTTGCGGCCCAGGGAGAGCATCTCCTCCAGAAGGACCAGGCCGCCAGGGCGCACTGCAGGAGGGTGACACTGCGGCCGTCAATGAGGGAACACTGCTGGAAGCCGGGGGCCGTGACTTTCCACAGCAGGATCAGCGAGGCCGAGCGGCGTCCTGCCGAATTCTGAGAACAGAAGCCAGTGTGATTAGGTGGTGGTGCTCCTGGCTGAGCAGACACATTACAGTGTACAAGGACCCGGTCTCCACCAATGGGAAGAAAGCTTCACTAGCAGTGAAGCAGTGTTGCAGGTGTCTCTCTTTCTCTCTCCCCCTGGGGAGGTAGCGTAATAGTTATGCAAAAAGACTTTTAGGTTCCACGGTCAATCCCCAGCACCACTATAAGTCAGAGCTGAGCAGTGCTCTGGAAAAAAAAAAAAAAGTGAATAAAAGTATTGGGATGAGGAGGTGGGCACACCTACTTGAGTGCACATGTTACAATGTGTAAGGACCCGGGTTCAAGTTCCCACTCCACACCTGCTGGTGCAAAAGCTTCACGAGTACTGAAGCAGTGTTGCAGGTCTCTCTCTGTCTCCCCCTAAACGTCTTGATTTCTCTCTGTCTCTATCAAATAAATAAATAAAATGGTCTTAAAAAATAATTTTAGAAAGAAAGGAAATCAGAAGCCAGTGAAAGTGCCCTTCAGAGAAGCTCGCCTTGGGATCCATCTCTTAGGGGCAGGGTAATGACCACAGGGACAAGCACAAAGGCCTCAGAAGGTGAATGAATGAACAGCCTGACAAGCAGGCGCCCTCTCCACCCACTCAGGGCCCTAGCTCCCCGTGTTTCTGCTTTGTTTCATTTTATTCTGATGCCAGGGCCTCTTAAGGTTCTATTCCTCTGAGGCTGA